>NC_140569.1:14877463-15109963 GCF_057381845.1 Rhamphochromis longiceps | reverse complement strand
AACCCCCCCAAAGCTCAAGATTTATATGCAAGTCTTTGTGTGACCTACTTTGGAAAAGTTCTCCAGCATCATTTTTTGCTGAGCCTTAGCAAAGGGAGAGGAAGGAAACAGCTTCTTTTCAGGGTAAACTTCATCCAGGTATTCACAGGTGATGGGTGACTCGTATATCACCTCACCAGCAGGTGTCTCCAGTGTTGGGACAAGACCTAATGGATTCTTTTTAAGGTACCACTCTGGTTTTTCTTTCAGGTGGATGTTTATAGTTTCGTACCTGAAACAAACAAACAACAACAACAAAAAACAGAAGGTTATGTGGGCATGTTGAAGCAGACATCTGATAGATTGAAGTACTATCATGATTTTTCATCTGTACAGTAAACTAGAATAAAGAGTAGCCTTACTTGATTCCTTTGGCTTTGAGCACAAGTCTGGCCCTCTGGGCAAAAGGGCAGAACCTCATGCTGTAAACCCTGATGTAGTCTTTAGGGACTGGGCCAGGGGCAGCGCTACCTGAGAGACACGAAAAAGATTCATCCATTAAAAAAAAAGTAACAAGGAGAGCAGGTGGCAGTATTTAAATGTATGCATTGTGCTTCACATTGAAAATTAAAGTCATATATGGTTGTAATAATCCACCAGAAAAGCAATGCATTAAAATTACTTGCAGAATTGACATAAATCACAGGTCGGTAGCGGATTGTGTAAAAACTTTTACCAATTAACCTTCAAGTAGAACAACCGTGGCAGAAAATACTCTGCTATTACTGTAAAGCACAGTGAATTTAAAGTAATTTTATACTTGCAAGTTTGGATCAGGTTGTTGTATTGTCAATTCAAGGGTTTGATTGTGTTTGTCTTATTTACACTTTACTTAACATCCTAAACTTTATGGAACCAATCTTAAACCAGCATCACAAATATCTTTGTTTGAATACAGTGAATGTTGCAGTTTTATTTATGCCTGTACTTTAGTGCGAATATTTTTTTTCTGACGTCTGTTTGTTTTCAGAGAAGCCACATAATGTTTATTAACGTTCATAGAGTTTAGTATTTAGATGTTAATGAAGCAATAATTATAAGGACCATTTGCAGTTACCTGCTTTAAAATCGGAAGGAATAGGTTACTTAGGTCTAAAGAATGACTTTGTAAAAATGTTGCTCTCGGTATAATAACTCTTCATCATGCGAGCAGAAGGAAACAGCTTTTTGCATTTGAGCTTTATAAGCAGCCTTCAGTTCCTCGAGTAATATTTTAGAGTCTTACCTTTAGCGAGACACTTTTCAGCGGACATGTTGGCACTTGAAGTAATGTGTGAGTCAAAGGGCTTGAAACGGACCGAGCTCAGAGTGGTGTCAGTGAACAGCGCTGCTCAACTTTTCATTTATACACTTGTGGGCGTGTCCAATCAGTCTGCCATGTTATTCTTGGAGATAAGAGGCGTTTTCCTGGAAACCAGTCATAACCAGTTCTAACAAACAATGCTTATTCGTTTTTTTTTCCTAACTGTACTGTCACGAACTTTATATTTTGTGTTAACTTTGACTCTGAGATGTTGCTCTTGAATTATTGACAGTTGCCTGAGCCTTGTACGGTTTAATCTTGAGGTGAATTTGCTGCAACAATTCCTCGTGGTCACAGTCGTGTCCAAATTCATGGGCTGCATTCTCCTGAGGACCCGGCCTTCGCGGTCTACGTGGGCCGGGTCCTCAGAAGATCGGGTAGGCCGGAAGTAAACGGCCGTGAAATTGGACGGTCTAGCCTTCTGATTACCGTCACCGCTGTCTCGGTGGAGTTTAATAAACTCAGCCGTCTGCTCCTTGCTGTCTAAAATATAACAGGACACTGGAGTAAACTCTCGGCCATCTCACACTTCTGTTTAATCAGTTTTCTGTTTGACGTTTAGTCAGCTGTGTAAAAACCAAGGAGGAACCCACCCGGGGGATTAATAAAGTTTTATTTTATCTAATCTAATAACTTTAATCTCAGCCAAACCGATTTACTCACGAACAAACAAAACACTGAAAAAAGCCCAACAATAACATTTTTAGGTTGTCTAAGTGACTTATATATTACGTTTGTCACGGCCGGGCGGGTTACACACAGTAATTCGGCGTGCCCGTGTGGCGTGCTGGCTAGACCCAAGCGCGGCGAAGGCTAGCTGTGGGTTCGGAGCAGGCACGCAGTTATTCTAGTAACGATCAGTGCACGAAGCGTGGCTTCGGAACGGTCGTTACCGACAGAGAGCGAGCGGAGCCGGGAAGAGAAAAAGGATTGAAGGGATAATCACTCACGGTTGCTGAATCAGGCGGAGACTGACGTCGGCAGAGTTTCGGAGCTCCTGACACGAAGAGAATGATGTCTGAGCGGCGAACAGGTGGGTGGCGTCTCTCTTTTAACCCCGGCCCCGTGATCACCGGCTGACAACGTTTAACCCGAGCAGCGAAAGTCCGCGGTGATCTGAAAATGATGTGCCGGGAGTTGTGCCATTCTCGGCCGCATCAGTAACCCTCGAGCTCCCGGCTAGCTATCGAGCTGGTGGGTAGCAGACGTCTCCGAAAACGTCGAAGCACTTTAGCAAAGATGCGATATCTTGATAAACCGAGCAGATATTTGATGTTTACACAGCTACTTTCTCGCCTGAAAATATGTTAAAAGTTTATTTCGTGACCCAGAAAGATTAATAAGAGTAATTTTTAAAACTTAGTAGCGGCCGCCATTAGCCGGAAACTGGAGCTTGGCTGGGCCGCGCTATGAATTCTGGGATATGGTGGGCCACGAAGGACACACCCGACCCATCCTTCAAATTCGGAAAAAGGAGCACGCATTTGTCGGCTGCATTCGGAGGGGTCTACGAATTTGGACAGCCTTCGGCGCGTCGCTGTGACGTAATCGGTCTACAAATGCGGCCTCAGGAGAATGCAGCCCATGAATTTGGACACGACAGTGGAGGCACCAAGATGGCGGCTTGAACAGTCGTGTTTTTTCAGGAGCTCCGAAAGACCGCAAAATTTACTAAGTAACTTTATTCTTGCTAGCACTGAAGCTGCCAACGTGGGCCTAAACAAGCGAGAACGGGGAACAGACTCGGCGCCGCCAACTCCTTCAAAACAACCGCCAGAGGAGAAAAGAACAAAATCTTCAGAGAAGGAAGACGATATCTCCAATAAAACTATTTTTGAAGCCATTATGGGACTTGACAAAAAATTTGAAGCACAACTGGAGGATATCAAGGAACAAAACAAACAAAGTGCAGCTATGGTTGCCAGCTTGGCTAAGGCTGTAGAGTTTAATGCTGCAGAGATAGTTGATTGCAAATTGAAAGTTGTTAAACTGGCAAATGCGAATGAACAGCTGCTTAAAGAAAATGAAGACTTGAAAAGAAGAGTGAGAGAACAAGAGCGCTACCGAATGAGGTGGTGCCTAAAACTGAAAGGGGTGAAGGAAGACAAAGACGAAAACATTAGAGTGAAGGTTTTGCAAACGCTTCAGAAGATTGCCCCTGACTTGAACTTAGAAGAGGCCGTTGATATTGTCCACCGCTTAGGGAAACGAGTTGATGGCAGAAACAGAAACATCATTATTCTATTCACACAGAGGCGAATTAAAGAAGAATTGTGGAGGCGCACCAAAGACTCTTCAACCTGCAAGCAAGAAGGCATCAGCTTCGCGGAGATGTTGCCGCAGGAGGACATACAAGATCGACAGCGCCTCTGGTGGAGGAAGCGAGACGTGCGGGTAAACGGGCCTACTTTCGTGGTCCACATGCCTTCATTGATGGACGCAAAGTTGAGGAAAGACAGGAGAACTAAAAATGACAAAAACTGAAATAGTGGAAACTTGTTCGCGGTCTGAGGAGCTCAGCATTTAGTACTTTTTTTTTTCTTCTTTTTCTCACGTGGTGAGTGATATTCTGTCTATAGTTCATGTTGAATGTTAACATTTGTTTTGGTTCTTTAAATGTTAGGGGTTTAAGAGAATCTGTTAAAAGAAAAGCCTTATTTTTGTACTGCAAAGGTAAAAAATCAAACTGTATTTTTCTACAAGAGACTCATTCATCTGATAGTGATGTATCTTTTTGGTCAAACCAATGGGGTAGCAAAATCCTGTTTAGCCATGGCTCAATGAGGTCGGGGGGTGTAGCAATTTTATTCAATAACTTTCCCGGGGATCTTGTAATACAACGAACTGACTTGAATGGTCATTGGTTGATTGCTGTAATGAGAGTTGAAAGTTTGTTTTTCATTTTAGTCAACGTTTATGGATATAACAATGAAAGTCAGAATAAAATTATGTTAGAAGATATAACTTCAAATATTTTTGAACTTAAAGGTCGATACCCTACAGAATACATTTTAATGGGTGGTGATTGGAATATGACTCCTGATGAATGGACTGATAGATGGCCCTCAAGGACAGGTAGACCACAAAAAAAATAACCTAATTATAGAATTTTTGATTAATAACAACTTGACAGATATTTGGAGAGTAAGAAATCCAGAAATTAAGAGCTTTTCCTGGTTTAAACCAAATGGAGCTTGTAAATCTAGAATAGACTATTGGCTAGGAAGTGACATCATTCTTAGCCACACTGTAAAAGTTGCAATGTCAAATGCACCTCTATCTGATCATTGCTTTATTGAACTGTGCTTAGAATCGGAAATTAGACAATCAAATAAAAGAACTTATTGGAAGTTCAATGCCAAACTTTTACAAAATGAAGACTACTGCAACATAGTCAAAAAAATTATAAAAGATATTATGGCTGATCATCTAATTGTAGGATATATCAATAAATGGGAATTCATTAAATTCAAAATTAGAGAATTTAGTATTCAATTCAGTAAAAACATAAGTCAAAAGCAAAGAGAATATGAATGTAAATTATTCCAAGAAATTACTTATTGCTGTAGTAAAGATGATCTAAATACCCAAGAAAGGAGTAAACTTATGGAGTTGCAAACTAAATTAGATCAGCTCTACCTAAATAAAGCAGAAGGAGCTTTTGTGCGTTCACGGGCCAAGTGGATTGAGGAGGGGGAAAGAAATTCTTCATATTTTTTTAATTTAGAAAAGAGCAGACAGAAAAGAAATTTTATATCTTCTCTGTTAATTGATGGCATTGAATGTGACGACCCTAAAATTTTGGAGAATGAAACTTATACATTCTATTCCAATTTATACTCCTCACAGTTCTCCCAAGCAGATTGTGATGTCTTTTTTGATCAAATAGATAATCTGATCCCTAAAATTGATGAATCATTTAAGGAATTATGTGAATCTGACTTCAGAATTGAAGAGTTAGATGCATCTGTTAAGAAAATGGCACTTAATAAATCCCCTGGTCCAGATGGGCTGACAGTTAATTTCTTCCAATTTTTTTGGGAAGACTTACGGGAAATTTTATTCAAAGCTATACTGGCCAGTATTGAAAAGGGAGAATTGATGTCTAGCATGAAACAAGGATTAATTACATTAATTCCTAAACCAAACAAAGATAAACGACAATTGGATAACTTAAGGCCCATAACTTTATTAAATACAGATTATAAAATTTTCTCTAGCTCAGTTGCAACAAGGCTCAAACAAGGGGTTTCAAGTATAATTAGTGAGACACAATCAGGGTTTTTGAAAGACAGGAACATTCATAATAATATCAGATTGGTTTTAGACTTACTGGACTACAATGATCTGATTAGTGATGACAGTTTTATTCTTTTCTTGGACTTTTATAAAGCTTTCGATTCAGTAGAACATCCTTTTATTTTAGAAACACTAACTCGATTTGGATTTGGGGATAAATTTAGGAAGATAATAGATATACTGTATAATGATATAAATAGCTCTGTGTCATTAGGCTATGGCACTGGTAAAAGATTTGGCGTCAAAAGAGGAATTAGGCAAGGGTGTGGAAGCTCTCCGTTGTTGTTCATAATGGTTGTGGAGATGCTCGCAATTCTAATTAAAAACAGCAGCGTTGCCGGAATTGAGATTATGGACAATTCTTTAATAATTAGTCAACTTGCGGATGACACTACTCTTTTCTTAAAAAATGAACATCAGATTCCCCTGGTAAAACAAATAATCACTACATTCTCAAAAGCTTCAGGCTTAAAGTTAAATTTAAATAAATGTGAATTATTGGCATTAAAGGAGTGTAATTCACAATTACTGTACGATATAAAGGTGAAGAGGGAGGTAAAATATTTGGGCATCACAATTTCAAAAGATCACAAAGTCTTAGAAAAAGTAAATATTTTAGATAATGTTGACAAATGTAAGACAATCCTAAATAAGTGGTTACAAAGAGACATCACAATTTTTGGAAGAATATTATTAACCAAAATGGATAGTTTATCTAGATTTATATATCCAGCTTACTCTCTATCAATATCGAATAAAGTTATTAAAACAATTAATAGCTTGAATTTTAATTTTATTTGGAGGAATAAGTGCCATTATATATCTAAAGATGATTTGGTTAAACCATACATTGAAGGCGGTGGAAACGCAATTGATTTTGACATAATGAATGGTGTTTTGAAACTTAAATGGTTAAAATCCTTCCTAAATAATCCACACTCCATTTGGTTTTTTATACCAAGTAAGGTCTTTAACACACTAGGGGGTATCGACTTTCTCCTAAAGTGTGACTTTGAAATTACTAAGCTACCTGCTAAACTCTCTGAATTCCATAAACAGGTCCTTCTTTATTGGAAAATGTTATTTAAACATAATTTCACTCCACATAATAGCCCAATTTGGAACAATAGATATATACTGCTGAATTCCATAAACAGGTCCTTCTTTATTGGAAAATGTTATTTAAACATAATTTCACTCCACATAATAGCCCAATTTGGAACAATAGATATATACTGATGAACAGAAAATCTATTTTTATTCAAGATTGGTTATCAAAAGGTGTTTGGGCAATTGCCCATTTTGTAGATGAGGAAGGACATGTTCTAGGACATCAAGATTTTTGCCAAAAGTTTAATATCCAATGTTCTAAAAGTAAATTTAATCGGGTTATAAAATCCATTCCATTGTCACTTAAAAACATAGTTGTAAATGATATAATATATTCTGACATCTCCCCCAAGTTAAGGCAATTATATATAGATGGTATTCGATTTTGTGATGTTAAATGCAACAATAAGTTTCTTAGATCTTCATTAAGGAGTCTTTATTCTCCAAATTTACTTAGACGTAATTACATATTAAAAGATTTCCAAAGGGAAGAAATTGAAAAAATAAGAACTGATTATATCACCTTCCCTATCCCTCCTAAAGGGAAAGAAGTCCAATTTAAAATCTTGAATAAAATTTACCCGACAAATAGACTCCTTAGTGATAGATTCAAAATAGAAACGGGTAATTGTGTATTTTGTGAAACAGAAGAGGAGGATTTGGACCATCTATTCTTTTTGTGCAATTTTATACAAATATTTTGGTTGGATTTTCATACCTGGCTTTATTCCAGTGGGATTCAAATTACCCCATTTACCTTAAATATGATAATGTTTGGAGTGTTTTTGAAAGAAAAGAAAGCTAATTATGGTGTTAATGTGTTATTAATCTTGTGTAAGTATTTTATACATAAATGTCGCTTTTTTAAGATTAAACCAACACTGGCTCACTGGAAAAACGACCTAAACCTGTTGGTTAAATCTTTGACTTTAGTTAAAAAGAAAAAGGCTGCTTTTTTTGTTTCCTTTGTAGAAGATTTTGATTTAGTGAGTTAATAATCTGTTAATTTATGTGACCCCATCTTTATATTTTATTTTCACTATATATGAAAGTTGCTAATATGTAAGAAATGTTTATTCTCTGAATCTGTAATATATGGTGCATTTTGTTTGTATGTTTATATTACTAATAAAAGGAAAAAAAAAAAAAAAAATTTGGACACGACAGTTGATGATCAGTGAATCGATTGCTTTTGATTAGCAGCACTGGCTGCTACTTACCTACATATATCTTAATTCTTGTGGAGGTGGTAAGGGTGTAGATGCTTAATTCTTTCACTCGAATGTAGCTTATTATCATTACTATGTTGGTTTTTGTCGGTGTAATTTTTATACCCCCTTTTTAAAAAATACATTTTAGGTCATTTCCTGCAGTACAAAATGTTTGCAAAACTCAATGTTGTGTAACACATGTGGGGAAAACGTGTCTCGTGAACCTCCTGAACTTGGAAATGAAGTGTGTTTGTACTGGCTAAGATAACAATCTTGAAGGAATTCCTTGAGTAATCTATTTGAACACAAGACTTTAAAAAGTATTTTTATTTATTTATTTCACATTTGATTTATAAAAAAAAACCATTGGTAAGTGAAGCTGCTCAGTAGCCTACTTTCTTAAAAGCATTTCTCATCGTATCTCTTATTAAATTGCAGTAAAGACAAACCGCATCAACTGTCTCCTATCTTCGGAGCATCCACTGTGAGAGGCGGTACCCGCCTGATTCAGGCACATAAAAGTCACCATTTATATGATAAATTGGACTTGTGTTAATAGTTGACTAGCTGGGCTACTTTTACCTTTAAAACCGCCAGGATAGACGTTTGTGTAACGCATATTCACAGTGACTTTGCAGATACTCCACTCCCCGTTTTTGTCTTGTTTTTACATAACCCAGAAGAAAGTAAGACTAGTTATGACTGCGAGATTACCGCCCCCTTTGTCTCCTTCTGATATTGTTGCTGTTAGACATGTTTTCACAGAAATGTTGCTCTCTTTATTCTCAGAAGCCAATACTGGAAGCCATTTCTAAATCCTGGCTTTCACTGAGTCGCAGTGAATAAAGGCTGTGATGACAAATGATGGATCTCTTGCAGGTTAACATGTCAGCATCTTTTGCTTTCTCAGACAGCTATTTGGAATCAACTCAAGATCTTTTGATCTGTTTATTTTGTCATGTATTGAAGAGGTTACAGGTTTCACCTGCCACAAAACTGCCTCTCAGCAAATCTTAACCCCCCCCCCCCCCCAAAAAAAAAAAAACCCCACCCCAAACACGTGTGTAGATAGAAATGGCTGTAATTTCTTTAGTTAAAGCAACATGTTTGTTAAACCCCTTTAATTAAAGCTGAAAGTCTTCCGTTTCAATCACATCTTGACTTTTTAGAATTTAAAATCTACTGTTATGTAAAGAGGCAAGACTACAAAAAAGTGTCATTATCCAAAAACTGATGGGCTCATTTGTATATAAATACTTTTTCAAAGATTCCAGGTGGTTGACATCTTTTACCACAGTGGAGGAAATTGTTATTTGACTCCCTGCAGAATTTATAAGTTGGAAAAATACCACACAAAGAAAGACCCAGCAGAAACATCTGTCTGTAATCTTCACTCAGTGAAAGGGAAATCAGTTTATAACTTTTATGTAATGTCTGTTTTTTTGTTTTTGTATTTTTGGTTGATATTCTGTCTCTCACCAATAAAATGAAACTACCATAAAAATTTGAGACTGCTCTTTTTGTTGTAAATGAGCAAACGTACAAATTTATCAGGGGATCAAATCATTATTTCACCCAATGTATATTTTTGTCTGGAACCTTTGGTTAGACTGCTTTAGCTTTCAGACACAGGGCAAAAAAGCTCTAATAAATGGAGAATTGCGGAGGATCTTCATCAAAAACAGGAATCTCTCTTTGCTGATTATACAGGTGCAAGTTTTTGACCATCGGGATCTGAATCTGACTTTTGTCCTTTTGTTTCACCGGATGTTTCCCATTTTAAATCTCATGTGAGTCTGTTTCCTTTACTCTCTCCACTACTGACCGAGTGTCAGCCCAGAGGGACCATTTCTGCTGGTTCCTTTTGTGGTTTTCGACTAAATGCCGTCCCTTTTTGAAATATGATTAATTCATAGACTGTTATTCAAACTGTAATGTTTGAATAGTTACTCCTACACAGCGCATTGGATTTTAAGTGCAAAGCTTTGTGTGCACCTTCAACAACAACAGCCACACCAGTGCACACATGTACTGACTAACTCTGTCCTCCTTTGTTGACCCGCAGCACCTGCAGCTCCATTGCAATCCAGGAATCCTGGTCATAAATAAGCACAGTTTTCACTATACATAGTTTTCATTGCATTTTTCTTGAGAAATTAAAAGTTCAAACAATGTCTTTTTTTCCTTGCAAATATATATAAACAAAAATAATACAGACCAACATGAATCAGCACTGTTAAAAGCCTGAGCAACACCCATGTCAGTTACATAACACCAGGCTGACTACCTAAGTGCTCCACCTAGTGGTGGCAGATTTTAATCACCAAAACTACACTGTTCATAGAGTAATTACTGAAGCGTGGTCACACATTTCAGATGGGACTGATCTCTACACTTTATCTGATATTTTTCTTGTATTGTTTTGGTGGAGCTCCAGTTTATCAAATGACCACACTCTGTGGCCTGGAGAAAAGCATGAAATTGTTTGTTTTTTTAAAGCACAAACCCCCCCCCCCCCCCCCCCCAAAAAAAAAACAAAACAAAAACCCAAACAAACAAAAACCCAAACAAACAAGGATGATCATTTCATGGATATTTAATTGAAAAAGTTATTCACATTTTTTCTTCAGATGTTTCCCTTTACACGTGCCACATCAGTATTTTGATACAGACCTGACTCATCGGACATATAAAAGGACGGCTGAGAGTTTTGTTCAGTGGTCTCACTGCTAATTTTCTACAGGCCATAGTCATAGTCAGGTTTCCCATCAACATAGGTCTTGTAGAAGGCCTTGTAGGTGTCTGTGCTGTACATGGTGGCTTTAACAGCTGGATCCTCCCGCATGCGCTCTGTCCACTTCTTCAGCTCAGGTGTACCATCCAGACAGCTAGAAGACAAAGAAAGTAATTTAAAGAAAACTGAATGACAGAACATGAATACACAGATAAATGAAAACGTTAGGCAAATGAGACGTTCTGTTTCAGTAATATAAATATTCAGTTTGATTTAAATAGCACCAAATCACAACAGCAATTGCATCAAGGCGCTTTATATTGTAAAGTAAAGACCCTACAATAATACAATAAGAGCAGGTTCCATTAATAAAGATGAACTAAGATTTAATTTTAACCAACACCACTCTTACTTAAAAAACACAGGCTGAAGCTGTTGGACTCAAACTCAGTGACTCAAATGCTGTTGCAAACATGCTATGTGAACAAGGCAGCATTCAATGTAACCACACTCGTCAACTCGTAACTATCATCAAGTGAGATTAATGCATCAGTAAAGTGTGCTAAGCACAAATTTAGAGTTTTCCCTGTCAAGGAGCCCACTCTTCTTTTACCTTATTTGATCAATGTTTGCAAATTATGCTTAACACCATCAACATCTGTAAAATTCACTTTGCACTTTCAATTTTAAAGAGGCAAAATAAATATAACTTAGGAGTTCTTAAGATCTGCTCTTCCCTGCAGCATTGCTTTACTTGGAGCTCCTTTTGCCATTATATGGATTTTATAGTGATTCTTTATGGGTCCCTATCAGCAGTTCCTCTGATAATGTCTATGACTAAAAGGAGGCCGCATTCGATTGATCCACATTGTGTGGCGAAAGAGCGAAATTATGTCATGTGTCCCCCTTTGTGCATTGAGCGCAATGCAGAAAATCTGTCTTTAATCCAACACTGTGAGGCGTGTAGTGTCTCACTGGGTTCTCAAGTTTTGACAAGCCAACAAACACAAAGAAAGCCTGAAAGTATACCACTTGCTTCATAGCATACCCTTCTGGTCTCACAAAAGGAACAATGACAAATAGCACTGATCAATGTGGGAATCCCTCTTCTTTCTCTTGTCTAAACCTTTGTATAGTTAGGTTCCACTCAGATGACCTCAAGTTTCTTTAAATTATTGTATGAGTTAAACATTCATTTTAAACACCCTTTAAACTTAAAGACTGCTACTTACTGTTGCAACTCAAAGGTCTCCAGCCTCTCAAACCAAGGCCACATCATGTAGTCAATCATTGTTATGGAATCACCACCAAAGAACTTGGTCTTCTTGTTAGCAAGGTCCTATGATTGAACATTTTTGCCTTTACAAGCTGTAATATTACATTTTGAGTTAATGGACAAAGAAACTACGGGATTCAAATACATTACCTACCTTACTTAATTTGGCTAATTTTTCTTTCAGTTCAGCTTCCAGTCCAGAGACATCCTCTCCATTCCTTCTACCCATTGGGATCTTGTAGAAGTATGGTGTCACCTGTAGAAAATAGTGACATTACAATTATTTGGTGATGGTTGAAAAACAAAAACCAAACCCTTAACATTTTTATTAAAGTTTTCATGCAACATACTTTGGAAAAGTGCTCCAGCATCATCTTTTGCTGAGCCTTAGCAAAGGGAGAGGAGGGAAGCAGCTTCTTTTCAGGGTAAACTTCATCCAGGTATTCACAGGTGATGGGTGACTCGTATATCACCTCACCAGCAGGTGTCTCAAGCGTTGGGACAAGACCAAGAGGATTCTTCTCAAGAAACCAGTCTGGTTTGTCTTTCAGGTGGATGTTGACGGTGTCATATCTGAAACACAAAAGTACCTACGTTATGTTCAGTGAGTGGGATGAGATTTGTAAAATCAATTGTAATAAAATGCATGTTTACGTGATTCCTTTGGCATTCAACACTAATCTGGTCCTCTGGGCAAAAGGGCAGAACCTCATGCTGTACAGTCTAATGTGGCCTTTGGGCACTGGACCAGGTGCGGCACTACCTGAGGGAAACAAGAAAAGCTTAAAAACTAGAATAAAAAAATACTGAGGTGGAAAGACTTCTGAGGGTCATTCATCAAGTTATTTTTTGATTTCATTAACCACTCCGAGAAGAAACTGTCAAGTATTACTGCTTTCATTTTTTTGTTTGGGCTATTTTTCTGTTATTTCTGCACAGTTATTTGTCACTAGAGTTAGACCTAGGACACAGCAAATTTATGTTTTAGCATTTCGGCATAGCTGAGACAGAAAATGTGATGCAGTTGTAGACTGGCAGCTGTATGCTCTTAATTTAGTCTTTATTTCACAACACGTTTGATCAGTGGCGGTCTTAGCCTGTTTGGCGCCCTGGGCGAACACACCCTCTGCCCCCCCCCTCCTGCCCCCACCCCACACACACACACACACACACACACACACACACACACACACACACACACACACACACACACACACATTAAGGATTGTCCATTGACATAAAACTGTTGTCGGACCCATACTGAATTTCACCAGAGAAACACACACACACACACACATATGAAGAGAGAGAGTATGCATAGTATGCAAACAGCTACCAAACAGCCATCATAATTCATCATACAATGAGAACAGGACAAATCAACAATTGACAATGTCTAATTAATATTAAAACCTGTAACATAATGTATTGTTTGGAGTTTAGTCTGTTACTGTTGCTATTTTTACCATTTCTTCTTGGAGCAACTGTAACCCACATAATTTCCTTAGGGATTAATAAAGTATTCTGATTCTGATTGTTTCAGGATGACCTGCCATTATCCAATGACACGTCTGCTTACCTGCATCTTTTGCTCGTTTCTCCTCCTCTTCTTTTCTATTTTTTCTAAACTGAGCACCTGATGGCTTTGAACTTTTCTTGTCCATCTTCCATTGGTTTTAATTTTGCACTCCAGTATGAACACAAATCCCCCATATCGAGGAGCACCACAACATAACCTAACAGACCTACACCTTAGTTCACAGATTCACTTTGTCTAGGGTGTATTTCTGGGATTTCACACAACCCAGGATTCAAATCATGAATACATAATGGACTTGGATTTACATCATTATGAATGAAATGTGCTCTATTTGGAAGCAGCAGGGCCGCTCCCCTTTCGACGGGTTGTGTGTGTGAGACTTTAAATCATCAAACTGTAAAATATAAATTTTAAATTGTTATTGATCCCTTTACCCCTGGTCCTAAAGTGCATATTTATTTTCTTACTCTTCTTATATATATTGTTTGTTTACTTGCACTGCTGTGGAGCCTCGTCGTCTCGTCTCTCTATATACTGGGCTGTATGTAGCGGAGATGACAATAAAGTTTTACTTTGACTTCAGCAGCAAGCAGGCGCACCGAGGGCTCTCGCGCTCACTTTTCGCGTATAGAATTTCGAAAAAAACATTGGTGCAAATTATAAGTCTGTATCATAATGTCTGGTGTTTTGTTTTTATTTTGCGAGTTGGTTATTAGATGCTGCTCCAGCCAGCCAGTGACTCCCCCGCCGCCCCGCCCTCTCCTCCCTGTGCCGGAAGCAGCAGGAGCACCTCGCAAACGGAGGGCGCCCTTATTCCAAGCAAATGGGCAATAGAAAACCGATCGGTGCCTATGCCATTTCCAGTATGCACTGGCATGACGTCGGGGCAGCATGAGTACGAGCAATTTTTATTTTTATTTATTTTTTTTACCGATGCCCGTGATGCCGCCCCCCGCCACGATGCCGCCACTATGCCGCCCCGGGCAACCGCGCGTGTCGCCCATATCAAAAACCGCTACTGCGTTTGATGACACATACTAAAAATGAGTCCATTAAATGGGCTATTTGATTTGCAACTACAGTGTATCTGCGTTTAGCTTTAGTGTTGTATCTCGTTACTTCCTAAATTCTCCCCTGTAATCAGTTCAGGGCAGAGGAAAATTCATCAATAGAAAGCCTCCAGTTTTAGCCGAGTAACAGCGTAGGTCTTACCATTAGCGAAACATTTTTCAGTGGACATGTTGGCACTTGAAGTGGTAGACGAAGAGCCGAAACGGTGGTAGACGAAGAGCCGAAACGGTGACCGACTACACCTGACCGAGAAAGAAAGTCAGAGAGCAAGCAGTATGGCTGATTATTAATTTTATACACTATTTCCGTGGTGGGCGTGTCAAACAGCGCCTCAGCCAATAGTGTGAAAGGCGGGTTACTATGGTTACACAACGCTCTCCCGGTTGAAAGTACTTATAAACATTGCGTAGTTTGGCTTTTTTTTTCTTCTTTTTAATCGTAAAATGAACGAGTTTGGAAGTTTAGAACTCAGGTATGTTGTCGCTGCAATTACGACACTGGTTATTTGTTAACAATTAACTGATATTGGATTGTTACAGGTGGATACAAGGTTTCGGAAACAAAAATACCGAGTTTGTTGAAAATAAAACAGTATGCTACACATGTGGGAATCATATATGTTTCCTGAATTTGGAGACAAGGACGCAAAACGCGTTTCCGAGTCCTGGCAGAGGCATTGGTGCATTGACAGCCAACGGAAACAGTGGGATTTTTGCTTTTTCCGAGGAAAAGCTATCCCCGTCGATATATGTGTACAGTTTCCCTGAGCTTCAGTTGAAGAATGAACTTAAGGGTAAGGCAGACGTACTTTAATTTGTTAAACTGCCACATTTTTTACTGTAATCCTGCCAAAGATGTGGACTTTTGCTCATTCATCTCTTTCTTTAGGAGGAGCACAACTGGACTACACATCTCTGGCATTAAGCCACGGTGGTCCATATTTGGGCTCCTGCTCCTCTCTTCCTGACCACATCATTACTGTGTGGTAAGCCACTCAAAGCAGAACACTGCCCTATACTGTGTACCATGTGTTTTCAGTTACTCGGGCTGAGCAGCAGTGTAATAGTAATCATAACCTTCTGATGCAGGAACTGGGAAAATGCTGAGCTACTTTGTTCTCAACCACAAGCTGGACAGGATGTCGTTTCCTTGGCATTCAACCCCATGAATTGGCTTCAGCTTTGTTCCTTGGGCACTGCTTCACTCACTGTCTGGAATATTGCAAAGAGTGACAGCCTTCATGTCCTGCAACCGAGGTAAACGCAATACAGCAAATGCATGTGTTTAAGTTTCTTTCAGCCTTGCTGCAAATGCATGGAAGGTTGAAAGAAAGTGGGGAAAGTAAAGAGTCAAATAATAACATATATGTGCATATCATATTTGTCATATTGCAGTACAATTAAGCTTCCAGCACCTGGTGGGACCTTTAGTGAGAGCCAGGCACCATCCTCTCAAAATGTCAGCAACATTATGGTAACTTTCTAGTTTGTGTGATATAACTGCAGTTTTTAGATCTTTAATTTATCCATAAAACAATTATTTTTTCCATGACCCAGCTCTACATGTGTTTGCACAGGCCAAACTCCACCAGAGCACCAGAGCCAGGCTGACTCCTTCTGCCATCTGCTGGACAGCCACTTCAAAGCTCTATGTGGGCTGTGCTGAAGGATTCCTGCTTCTTGTTGACCCAGAGAGCCACTCTGTCTCTGTCCTTTTCAATCCTACAAGTAAACAAACCCACACTTGGATGTGGAACATATTTTTTACCCAATTCAGAGACTAGAAAACACATTGGACATATTATTTGTTCTTCATTTTTGTTCAGGTGCTGAATCTATCCCTGAACTCAGAAGAAACAGCTTTCAGCGTTTAACTCCTAACAACAATGGTTTGATTGCTGTAGGAAAGGTACAAGCCCACTCAATGGTTACTGTATTAATGTATACAAGCACATCAAACATCAGGCAATTTAATATTGTTCTGTGTTGCAGGAGAGCGTGGTACACCTGCAAATCAAAGGGAGTCAGATAAACATTGCACAAACGTGGAAGTTAGAAAGACCTGTCACAACTGTGATGTACTCTCCTGACTATAAAACATTACTTTTTTCCTCTAATACCGTAAGTACTTAAGTGCGCAGGAGCATAACATGATATAGCCTAAAATATCCAAATAATAATATGTTACATGACAGAAAAGAACAAACTCTGACACCTCCTGCTTTTCAGGGGCAGATATATGTGTTGAACCCAGCCCAGTCAGATAGGATTGTGAAGATCTTCGATGTTCTCAGTGGCAACTTTGTGACAGCAACTCTCTTGCACAATGACAAGAACATTTGTGTGGTAAAGCATCTGTGTTGCTCAAGAACTGCAGCGTCTTGTAATTTGGGCCTGTGTCTCTTAATGAGCAGTGATGTTTGTGTTTACATTGGTTGCAGTCCTTGAAGGAGTCTGGAGAATTGCAACTGTGGTCCTCAGATGGCATCTGCATCAGTTCTCTCTCACTCCAAGTGGAGGTCAGATTGCCACCAGGAGAACTTACAGGACAGAGCACTTTAATATAAAATGTGTAAAATTGACATTTTTAAGAAAAAACACAAGTCTCTTTGTCTTTAGGTGACATGTCTGGCCTGCTGTCCTGTTGCACACTATGCAGCTGTAGGAACAACTACAGGAAAAGTGCTCTTTATTGACCTAAACCAGGAGCAGAGGCCTCGCCTGGTGCACGAGGTTCTCCTTTACCACAGTGCTGTTGATCATTTAGTGTAAGTATCTTCCATTTTTGTGATGCTTTCACGGGCATTTCAGTTAAAAACTGCACACAAAATTATATTATATTATATTATATTATTATATATTATTATATTTGTGACATGGAAGCATGAATTAGAGGGTGACTTCTTCTCCCCTTCTGCTCAGAAAAGCAAATAAAAATGTGTTTACTTTTACAGTTTTGATCATGACGGGCACTATCTTTTCACCGGTGGCTCAGATTCACATATCTATGTCTTAGAAGCTAGGCCGTCCAAGATGTTTTCAGTCATAGGGTACACAGGTAAATGCTTTTATTCTTACTCCTTTCAAAATATTATAAATCAACATTAAATTACAGCACACATCAGTGTAACTAGATAAGAACTGTCACACACTGTAGCGTTGCAGAAATGTGTGGTCCTACTACTGTAACCAATGCAATGTGTGGGTTTATTTTCCAGTTCTTTCTGGATGCATTTTGTCTCTTTCCGCTCAGTGCAACAGGGACATGAACGAGGTGAAAGTTCTTGCACTGTGTGCTGGTGAAGAGGACAGAAAAAAGGACAGTAGCCTGCTTACATTGCTCTCTCTGCCTACCCAGAACCTTGGAGGTACAAAACTAAAAGTGTTGATGAATTCTCTACTTAGTCTCTAGATGTTTAAATCATTTTAAAACAGTTTTATGATAGGACAGAGTTGTTCTTTAAAAAAAAAAGAATCTGTAGAACATAAATTACTGTGGTACCTTTTTAAGAGCGTGAATCCCTCTTGAAAAATAGTAGGATTTTTTGGCAGTGTCTCAGAGGCAATGTGAGAATCTCAAGTCTAATAAATGAATCATTAAATCATGGGGTAGGGTAGTAAACTAAGGCAGTTAAAAAAAATGTAAACATTTAGCCAAGGAGGGGCACTGCATACATGAGAGGAGTGAGGTTTGAGAATCTGCAAAAAGCAAAAATTCATTTTGAAACCAAAAGTTGAATCATCTCCTGTGGGCGAGGAGAGGTTTGGAAGGTGATTAATGGAAATAAAGTACAAGCGAAACTTAAGGATCATGTCCTGGTTCCCGTGGTTTCCTTTATATTCCACTTACAGTACTGTGAAAAGTCTTGAGTCACCTATCCATTCTTTATGATTTGTTTCCAGGGAGCAAGGCTTTCTTGTCTTTTCTTAAAGTGGTCTTTAGCAGTAGTTCTCCTGGCTTTCTGAAGGTCTTTTGAGTGTTATGTTGACATATAACAAAAAACTTTGGAACTTCTCACTCTTATTGCTTGTTTATGCCCTGCCCTTATCTTCAACGTCATGCTGCTCTGTTGTATCTTAATTGCCCCTTGGGGATAAATAAAGTCTTTCTGATTCTGAAAGAATCAGTTTTAAATTGTATCTTTAGGACTTTGTTATTAGCAGCTCGTTGCAAAGGCATGAATTTTGCTTCCATTTCTTTAGTCAGATTTTAAAAAGTCCCAAAAAATGCATTTTGAAAGGCATACAATTTTATTTTTTCTTCAACAAGATGATTCCCAAAGGTGATTCCTTTTAGCTAAAAACTTTGGATATCTTGACATGGTGTACAGTGTGTCCTTAAAAAAAATTGAGGAAACTTGAAAAATGAAGACAAAAGAAGTGGGAGGACTAAAAGAACACACACTGGGACACTATGAGCCATAGATCATCCTCCCCAGAACCCACACCTAAACATTATGGAAACCACGTGGAATCTTCTTAACAAAAACAAAAAAAAGCAGCCATCATCCAGAGAAGAGCTTTAAATTTCCTTCAAAAAACCTGGAAAATTACTCCTGAAGATTACTTAATGAAATGACAAGAAGGCTGCCTAAAAGAGTTCATGCTATATTGAAGAATGAAGCTGGGCATACCAAATATTGACTTTAAAGATTTGATAGAACTGTGGAAACTGTTCTTGTCTCATGTACTATATTTCCATTTATGTTTGCACGTTTCACTGCACCTATCTCCCATTGTAGGAGCAAAATATAAAGAACTGGGAGACAGCCTGAGATTTTAAACAGTACTTTACACAGGTTTAATAAACGATGAATGATAGGCTTCTTCTTGTCTTCTGTTCTTATTGTTTTAAGCCTGAAAAAATGCATTATTTATCCATTATGTTTTATTTATCCAAGGAAATATCTTGGCAGTGTTCAAAACAAGGAACCGACACTAGACCACGTTCCCATAATGGATTAATAGTACTTAACGTGATGTATCACACAGAAATGTTTAGACATGTTGTTACTGACACAGTTAAAATGAATACAGCGAGTGAACAGTTTACAAAATCACACCCTTTATTTATACAGCAGACTGGAAAACTATGTTGGGCAACACACACAAAGACACAAAGAAGAAGCAAACACCAAATTGAGAGTTCTAATACTAACGCTGAGATGCTAGTTTGCTTTAAGGGGCCATCTTTGAGATTAAAGCGACAGAAAAAAAACAGGCTTGGCAGTTTGTAATTCTCAATTTATCTGTTTTTCATTGCATATTACAACGTGTCTGCTGTTCTGCAGGTCCAGATAGTATAGACCGACATGGTTGCCTGTCTTCTCACGTCCTCAAAGTGTTCACATTCACCGTGCCTCGTCCACTTACAAGCTGTGTTCTGGGATTAAGTGAGATCTTTGCTTACTGCCACAGGAGTAAAACACTTCAGCGATTTGTACTTCCTGAGGTTTGCTGCTGTCTTTTTTGGCTTTTTTCTTCTCAAATCATCTGTATAACTAAGTCACAGCATAGCATCACTCTGATTTGTTTTTGTAGTTTTACATACGTAATGGTCTCAGGTGTGCATTTTGAATCTTATTATTCTACTCTCTGATCTGTTCTCTCAGGACAAAGGGGATCTCTCTGATCAACAGAGAGTCGAGCTGAAACCAGTGCAGGAAGTAAGGGGTCATCCACTGGGCCCTGCCTCTCTTGCTCTCTCCCCTCACCGCTTATGGTTGGCTTCTGTGGCCCGAGATGGCTTACTACGGATTAGACAAACTGCGTCCATGGTTAGATCTCATTTAATTTCCTGTTTTTCATTTTTACTGTGAATGTTTTTGAATCCTGCTTTTCATTCCCTGTGGCGCTGCCACACCTCTAGGAGCGGTACATTGAACTGCAGTGTCACTCGTGCCGTCTCGGTGGAGTCCGGAACGTGTCCTTTTCCACAGACGGTTGCACACTCCTCACTGTAGGCCTCAAAGATGGCTCTCTTGTGTGCACTAACATCAGGTAAAACAAGTTGCACGTCACGCTTACATAATGCACAGATGTGAACAGCAGAGGGAACCGTTGCTCACAGTCACCAATAGGCTGATGAGGGTTACGTAAGGCAGGGCTTTTTCTCTATTATAACTGGCAATGAAGGACAAAAGTAAGTAAATATAACTTAGTGTCCAGGGGAATATCAGCAGGAAGACAAAGATCTAATAAAATTCACAGCACAATCTTTCCTCAGAATAACATCCCACTCACATTCCACATCTGACTACAGCAATTGTTCCTGCATGCTTCTGTTTTCAAGTCGTTTTTATCTTAAAGGTTTTAGTGCTTCAGAAATATTTTGTTTTGCATGCACCATTTGCGAGATCATGGTGTGTATAACCCACTGCCTATATTATTTATATAATAATAATATTGCGAATAATCTGTAAATGTAACCCCAATTGACCAAGCTATATATATAATGTTTAATTTATCTGTGACAGATACTCTAAAATGTTCCCATGTTATTAATTATAGTTTCAATTGTTTTTTGTCAAAAACACAAAATTTACAAACAAAATTACATATTTTAGGCAATCCTTGTGTGACTTTTATCTTTGTTTCAGTACTGCTAAAAAAGACTGACTGAATTAAGGATTGACTTTATTAAAACATGGCAGTATCATTTTATTGGCAAACATATATCAATGCTTTTGTTTAAAGCAAAAGCTAAGAAAACATCTTTCCTCTCGATTCTGTTGTGTTTTAAATGTTTTCTGACGTTGAGCTGTTTTCATTGTCACTTTGGAATCTGCCTCAGGGTGTTGTAGCGGAAAAATGTCACTACTGTAAGTCTGTTAGCCGTGGTTCGCTGCAAGCAGACCTACTCATAAATTTCCATCTTCTCATCACTGATTTAGAAGTTGGAAATTTACAATAAAATCAAAGCCAGTAATGTTAAAAACGGGTGTGCATGCATGTTTCTGGGATCACAGATGATGCCACATAACAATCCATCATATTTTCAGTAGGATACTTTCTTTGAGAAACAATGAAAAGTTTAATTGTTTCAAATTCAGATCCACACTAGAAAACCTTTTCATTATGATCCATATAAATATACAGCCTGGGCCATAAACAGACCTCTGAGGTGATAACCCTATTCTAACTCTGTATTTTAGAGAAGGAAAAGAACAGATTTTTTTAAAATACGTTTTTCTTTTGTGCTTCAAGTAAAATTATTATTATTTTTGTTCCCTGATTGACAAAACTGTATAGAACAGTTTAATTGCACAGTCCGATCGCCTAGGGTTAAAGTTACATGCTTAGGCTCTACAAAGATTCATTGCACCGTTAAACCTGAGGGGGTTAAAGGACATGCTTGATGATAACATATATTTTTATTAATAGCAACAAATTCCATGAAAAGATCAAATATTATCTGTGCAACCAAGCTGTGTAGTCTGTTCTCAGAGATTCTTTTGTCTAGAAACTCTTAAATGGATTTGTGTGCGCTGTTACTTGTGCCTTCATTATGATCAATTCACCGTTGACTGCGGTCTTCTCTTAAAATGACAGCTGATAAATACCTTTGCATATTTTTGTGTATTTCTGCTTGGGTTCACACAGAGTTAAAGGTGGGGATGTCAGTACGATGAATGAAGCTACTCAGTACAGCAAGTCTACGGCTTATTTCTTGAAGAATATCTTTGATACTGAAAATCCCATCCTGATTAACTTTCCTGTGTGGGGTCAAGTGTCTCCGGTTGGCACGGAAACTCTAGAGGTAAGTAAGGTTAAATTGATCCATTGCGTTCTGTTTTACTGTAAAAACATGCTCTATTTGCTCAGGACAATGGGCTAAAGCTATTAACTAACTGCAGTCTAGTGCTGTAAAAGTTTCCTTTGTGCAGACTTCCCTGCTTCCATGGCCTCTAGTAGCTCAGTGCTGTTTCTTAACTTCAGCTGTTAATGATTTTAATGTGGTAGGAAAAAAGTAAATGTTTTTCAATGCCTCACAACTCAGTTCCCAAACTACAGCCTCCAAATCTGAAGGAACGCCTCCCCGACAGAGCTTTAACATAAACAGATTTAAGTTATAATGTTTTGTTATGCACGTGACAAACTTATTTTAAGCACCAATTAAACCTAACTTTTTCTTCTTAAGAAAGGGCCTGATGTTTTTTCGTTACTCCATTTAATACACTGTTTTAATTTTCTTATATTTTGTTTTTAAAATATGTTTGTTACTGGATTTTTCATGTAGGTTTTTTGTTTTTAGCTCATTTCTTTTAATTGTCATATATGTCTTTAATTTTTTTAAATCTTTTTTTGGCCATATTGTACTTTATTACTAAACTATTCAGCTTTTTAAGCTGGTTTGTTAGAGGCTGTAGTTAAAGTTTTGGCTGTTGTAACATGGGAATTTTCCAGCTCTTATGCTAAATAAAGTATATCTTATCAGTTGTAATAGATATAAACTGCTATTTATTGCTTGTGTGCCATTTACTGTTTACTTATCTAAATCTTTGAGTTATTTTTATGTGTCATAGGTCAGTGGTGGACCATCTGTCAATGTGACAGAGCGAGATAGGGACGATAAC
This sequence comes from Rhamphochromis longiceps, assembly GCF_057381845.1. NCBI lineage: Eukaryota > Metazoa > Chordata > Actinopteri > Cichliformes > Cichlidae > Rhamphochromis > Rhamphochromis longiceps. The sequence continues at coordinate 15,086,805 of NC_140569.1, read as the reverse complement.
AACCTCCTACGTGCTCCACCTTCACAGCCCACCTGGCTGGAAAGCAGGCGAGAGGGGGTCAGTGACTAATATGCTGTGATATTTGTGGTGGTGGAATGACATCTGGATGTTGTCTACTATTTTTAGATACTTATTCTGCTGGGGGGGTTTTCTACGCGCTTGCAGATTGGAAGGTTACAAAAGTCCCCTTTGCACCAGTGTGTGGTATCTAGCTGGAAAAACAGCTGTGTGGTTTTTGGCATGCAGTCACTCTGTGCAACAGCTTGATTTATTTTTTTTATGGAGTAAGAAAACCAATTAGCTATAGGTATAGCGCAGTAAAGAACATAAACATGTGTAAGAGCATGTTAGGTACTTTGTCACCTGACAAAGAATTTTGTTAACAATAAATTGATGTTGAAGGTGTGGCAGGTTTTTAAATTTTAGGTTTAGCAAACCTCACTGATTATCTTATCACACATCGGAAAGAGGCACTTTCTAGTCTGATTTATGCTACATCTACCACGGCGTTGTGGGTGGGCCTAAGGGGCCTGAACCCACCCACTCCACTAACGGGCCCACCGTGATAAGATGAGTAAGTGTCTTAGTATTTATTTTCAATTAATACAAAGGAAATATTTAAATAAATAAAAACTAAATGTGTTTTCCTTTATATATAAGTAAAAGGTGATATTTATGAAGTTATCAAAGGCAAATTCTGACCAATCACAACAACCCATTTCACATGAACCATGACCTGATAAATCTGAGGGAGCACATCACAGTTCAGAGGTTGTTCAGCAGAGGATGAAGAAACTTCTCTGAATTTTTCTGATACGATCATGAGGTTTTACTCAGTTTGATTCTGGGATTTTGGTCATACTGAACCTTCACGGCTTCTTTGTTTCAAAATATTAGACGAGTCTCAGCGGGGACAAAATAAAATTTGTCCTGAGAACTGTTAAAAAATAGGTGGCAGGTCTGTTTTATATTCTCTTTCAATGTAGAGGCAGTTTCTATTGGGTTGATGAATATACAGGGCAGTGCTGTTTTCTCACTGTTGTTATAAGTCAGTGTAGCTCACCCTCTCATCCATAAGAGGATTTATTTGTTTCTTTGATTACACTTTGGATCTCTGTGTTTAAGAGGATGAACATATTGGTCTTCACAATCCACAGCAAGAATATTAATGATAGATTGAGTATTGTTTTTTTCATTTACACATGCTTGTGGGTACGCGCATGCACCCACTTGTAATAAATATAAGCGTCAGGATTAAAATCAACTTCTATAATTACTTTGTCCACAATCGGGATCCTGGCACTGACTCTGTGCTACAGGCTGAAGTGTTTTCTTTTCTTGTCAGTAATTACTATTTCTAATTTGAATTTTTACGAGAGATTCTCGATTCTTGTGAATCTGACAGTCTACATGTTGTCAACAGCTTCTAAAAGAAGATCAAGAGAAATACTCTGAGATGAAGAAGAACCTGATGGAAACCATCAAAGAGTTACGCGACAGTGTAAGTGAAGTTTATTACAAATGCTGGTATTAAAAAGATTAGGAGAAAATTATAATGCCCATGCATAAAACCTGAAAGAATTTAACACAATTACTGTGTCAATAAACGTTTTTCAATCCACTGAGAATTCTCCGTACTTACAACTATACTTAATACCTGAACAAAACCTACATACACGTAATTAGAGTGATCTAAAAACAGATTTCATGTAGCCAAAATACTCCATATCTAAAAGCTAAAAACTTTATGGTAAATACTATACAGCAGATAAAGCATAACATGATATTTGAAAAAATGATAACAGTTCCACAAAGAGTGGGATCCCTGCACTGTATTTCCTGTGATGTTAGATCCAGGAGATGATACGTGACAGTGAGAACCAGCCTGAACACTTTAACCTGGATGTTGAGGAGGAGAGGAGACTCGAGGCCATGGTGGAGCAGGAGGTCACAAGGGTACTGCTACACACACACACACACACACACACACACACACACACACACACACACACACACACACACACACACACACACACATACATAAATGGGATGACACTTTAATTCTGAATTCGGGTGATTGTGAATTTGTTTCCCTGTTGTAGGTGAGGACGGAAATTGAATGGGACATTGTAGAAAAATGTTACCTCCGTGATGTCCTAAAGAGAGAATGCTGGGATACCATGAAGGTCATCGGCAGAACCATAAAGGTGAGAAGGGTCAGAAAAAAACAGCGAAACATCACACTGATGACTTTTAACATTTTTTAATCATCGCAGTTTCTTTTTCTCTTGTCTGCCGCAGGCCTTTCACTCTGACCTTGAAGTGCTGAACTACCCTCTGAAAGAGCAAACAGCAAAAGAACTTGAGGACCTTTGCAGGGTTCAAAATATGAGGAAGTTAGAAAAAGCTGCCTGCAGCGTAAGAAAAACAGATCCAGAAGCTCAAACAGTTTAGATTCTGAGTAGCACTGCAAAGAAAGGCACATGTGATGAATTTGAACCAGTTAAATCGTGTTGCTGTTTTGAAATGTGACACAGAAATGCAGTAATGCAGCGCTGAGTGGAAGCTGCGACAACGCAGCCTCCTCTGTGTTTTGGGTTTTCCTCTCTGGAAATACATTTTATGGCTGAAGCGTTCAAGTCAAAACAAGTTTACAGCTACAAAATGATTGGATGCCATGAATCTCAGTCCTTCATCTGACCTTTCACTGCAGTAGCATTTTGAAATGCTTGAACACATGCCAGTCCACCAGTGTTGAAACTTTTTTAGATTTATAGCTGTGTGGCTAAAAGTGAGTTGTTTCGATAGTTTTATCTTAGTGCAATGTCCTGTGGATGAAGTTTATAATCACATGGCCACAGATTCAGTCCTCACTGTTTATCTCAGCCCTTGTGTCCACCTTTAACCCTCAGCTAGGCAACCTAAAGAAAGATCTCAGTGCACAAGAAGAAGAGGAGGAGAAGAAAGTCCAGGACGCTGAGACTGCCACTGTGACGGGGAGTATCTCGGCTCAGTTAGGATATTCAAATCCTTATGTCTACGATCAGTTCAGCCTGAAAACCATAGAGCAGAGGATCAACCAGATTGTTTTGTTACAGGTGGGAACCTGTTTCAAAAAGGTGCAATAATTATGTCTTTATATTCAGGGAATATCCAGAACTGTAATTAAAACACTTTCTTAAAAATAATAATTATGGAAATAAAGAGCAACTTCATCATATTGTCATGCTGATCATTAATAGCAGGTTTTCTTTGCCCAATTTCACTAATCTGCACATTGCAGGATGTGATTTATCGCGTCAAGACGGCTTTCAACGCTGACTTTGAGGCATTACACAAGCAGAAGATGAAGGAGCTCAAACGTGTGAGAGACAGGAACAAGCACATCAGAGAAATCATGCTGCAGCTGGACATGCACGAGGAGCTGTGGGAGCCCAGCCTGACCAACAGCGAGTGGCCAGAGAGGCTGCTCGCAGTGGAAGTCTCTGAGGTTACTGTCCTCTTGAAACATCTAATCAGTTCACAGAGGGTTCAGAGAAAGTTCAGGGGACAAAGCATCTGTACAAGTTGAACTGCTCGTTTGTTTGTTTGTTCTTTTACCAAAGTGTGAAATGGTGTGTGGTTTTTGTCTTATGAGATGTCAACTTTGTCCAACTCCAGATAAGAGCTGAACGGTACCTCACAGCGGAGCAGAAAGAAGAGGAGGAGAGGAGAAAGCTGGAGGAGGAACGTCGTTTGGCTGCCCAAGTATGCTGCCACAAAACAAAAAAAATATGTTTTTGTTTTTCGGTTTTTACATGTTAAAATACTTCCATAAAGGATGATTGCTTCGATGGTGAGGATAGCTCAGTTCTGCCATGTTAATGGGTTTTGTTGTTCTATTGTTCAATTGCAGGCTGATGATTCTAGAGAAAGGGCTCTTGATGACATGATGGATGGAGTACTTGAAGTGAAAAAAGAGGACATCTTGAAAATGGTGACCATCAAAACATTTTTTTAAGACATTAATGCTGAAGTAGACCAGTAGACAGCAGAACACAGTATGAAATATTATCTACTCACTTCTTTGATCAATCTGTTAATTTTGAGATTGTCTCCAAATGCAGAATACAATTAAATATAAAATAGAGTTTTATGTTAAATGAACTGGTACCTATGAAGTGCCCTTCTCCTCTTAAGCCCGATTCAACCGGGCTTAAGAGGAGAAAAAAAAAACAGTATAGTTATAAACACACACACATTCATGTAGCACTTTATTCTGTGCCTTTGAAAATCATGCTTCAGCACCTTGACTATTGCCGCTTTGACATGCAGACTAGAGTAGCCAGGAATTGAAACACTGACTTTTTAATTGTTAGATGATCTGCTCTCAAGTGGGAAGACGGGGTTTCGGGGGTATATGGTTGAATAAGACATTTGAATGCTGTTGTAGAATGTAATTCAATTTAAAAAACAGAAAACCAAACCAAAACAGTCTTTTAAGTTAGAAGATAATATAAATAAATACAACATGATGTACTTAGCTATTTAAAACTATACTGTTTTTTAATTACTGGTAGTTATAGATAATAATGTATTCTGTAATTAGATAATATAACATATTAGAAAGCTGGTCCACATCTCATGTCTTTGTTTCATATTACATACAGTCTAGCCAGATGAACCACGTGTGTGTGTGTGTGTTAATGATGTCGCAGGATTTCTTTCTTTTTTTTAAAACTTGAATTCTTTTCTAAGCAGCGTCAGTTAAATTAGACAAATGAGCAAGAAGGGCACATAGTTTCTATTGAATTTACTCCACAGGAAATACCTCTGCCTGAGTTTGTTTTGACCAAACCTGACATTCAGTGGAGTGAGGAGGAGAAAAAAGTTTTCAAAGAGTATGAAAAGAAAGCCAAGGAGCTCAGCGAGGAGAAGGAGAAGTACAAAAAGGTATTACATAAGATGCTCTTTTTGCACTGATCTGAATTATAATTCACTCCTGATGTGAATGGTAACAGTCTGTGGCCTGTGTTGTTGCAGCTACTGGAAATTGAAATAAAAAAGCTTCACCAGTCCACCAAGGAAGCGACCGAAAGGTTTGATGAAAATCTGGCAAAGCTGTTAGAGAAGAAAGTGAACTGCACAGTAGCTATATACCAGGTAAGCCGTCTCTTCTCATTTGCCCCTTGCAATGTCTTTTATAACATCCTGCTTAAAATTGGTTTCGGTGTATCTTACAGGAAGAGCTCAAGATCACATATCTCGTTGAGTCAGTCCTCAGAGAAGAAGAGATGAGAAGCCAAGAGCAGGAGCTCAAGCTCCAACTTGAAAAAATGTTGGCATACAAGGTCAGAAAACTGGTGCACAGTAATGCTGTAGGAATTTATGAGTGCCAGCTTCACACTCTGTTCTTTGTGAGAAATGGCAGTAAAATCATCCAAAACTGTAGAACAAAACCTTCTCTTCGTTCAGGCATGTTTTTTTAAGAGCTAACCTGTGTGGCACACTCATTTTGTAGGCTTCAAGACTGCTTATCGCTAATTTCCATACATGCTCGTCTCCTCTAAAATTGGTTCCTCTGACAGGATGAAACTGAGGAGAGGTTGAAGAAGCTGGAAGATGAAGTAGAGTTGTTACAGGAGACGTATGACAATGTTGTCCTTGAAGACAAAGTAAGCCAGCTGATTAAATACCGTACTAAAATCATGGCTGAGAGAGATGGCAAACATAACACAATATAGTAACCTAACGTCTGTGTCTCTGAAGTCGCTGGATAAAGACTTCAGGAGGGCATTTTCAGACCTTCCGAGCCATATGGTCGATTGCCTCTATAAGATGTTCAAACGCAGACCCAGGTTTGTTTCCTGATTGATGGCTACGCATGAAGAAAATTACATAATTTGAGTTGTAAACTGTTTATCGTTTTTTGTGGGCAAATTTTCACCCCACAGGGCTCAGAAGATGAGGGCCCAGATGGACAACAGCAACAATTCTGACCCGTTTAAAGAGCATCGTCTGTGTGGTTCTCAGGCCCCTGATGCATTCAGCCAAATGCTCAGAGCCATGGACGAACTGGACGCTCCAGCGAACATACCAGAGGGCTTGAGCACAGTAGCCTGGGAGAAATTCTGTCACGTTCGCAGAGCTAAAGTAGAGAGCGAGCAAAAGGTATGACGACGAGGAGAGGTTAAATATGGAGGAGAGTTGCTGTTCCATTAAGATATGCATAAATGTGCACAATATCTTACTCCGGCTCAACTTATGAATAGATGTAAAAAACAACTATTTCCATTCTGTGCTTGCAGTCATGCACTCACTGCTGGACACGTCTTTTTCAGGTAAAAACAAAAGCTTTGACTCTCGCTGAGATGCAGGCGTTCCTGCAGAAGAAGAGAAATGAGGATAAAGCTGCTCAAGAGGAAATTAAAAATCTTTCTAAAGCGCTTGAAAGGTATAAATCAGATTTTTCACTCTGATTCCAAGCAGTTGTAAAACAAGCCTTAAACTTAATGACTAGTGTAAGTACATTAAATCTATTTTTTAATGGAAGAATGACCCGTGAGTGCTTCCCCCCCCTCTTCTGCTGTAGTCTGCACCGGAGGAGGACTGATCTCCTGATGGACACCATGGTCCAGATAATACTTAAACAGGGACAGGTGGAGGTGACTACCACAGACCCAACTGCTGACAACGCAGACACCGACTTCATGCTTTACCACAGGAGCGTCGTGGACAACCTGAGAAATGTCATCAGGGTCAGCCTTTTCCTACTCTCATCACAAAGAATTTGATTTGATTCAAACCAAATTGGTCAAATTCAGGTGGTTATGGTGTCGTTGCCTGCTACTGATTATTATCGCTATGCTCAGACACTTGCAGAGCAGAAAATAACATCCATGGTGGCGTGCAAAGACGTGCGTAAGGGCATGATCCAGCTGGAATGGGAGAACAAGGTGATGAGGAAGCAAATAGAAGACCTCTACGACAAGGAGAAGAATATCAAGATGCTACGACTCTCAGAGGAGCAGCAGAAAATGACAGTAATGTAGATTCTAAAATATGCTAACACTGCCTCTTTTTAAATGTTTTATTCTAAACTAAACTGAAACAATGAATAGGCATTACGCTGTATAATTCCAACTTATGAAAACGTTCAACATCTGCTTAAAATAATAACAAAATGTCTGCGTTTGAGGTTAAACATTAATCCCATTTGCATTTCTGGCCAAACCTCAGGCGGTGATATGAAGGCAGGTATTTGGCAGCATCACATGTTTTGCGGGCAGCAAATTGTTACCATCCTCCAGCACAGATGGATGATCTTTTATTGAAGACACACACCCTATTCACGCCAGCTCCCCACCCTGTTTTTTCCCCTTTTTCAGCTCTTAAAACTCTTACTCAATAGGCGGAGACTGGTTGGAAGATTATCCTGTCCTTCCGTTCTTTTTTTTTTAAAATACGTTTTACTTTGTTTACAACCTAATTCGCATTGAACACGAGTAATATCACAAGTTAGAGCGCTGCAGTTGAGAAATAAAAAATACAGATCAAATGAGTCATCCGTCATCTTATTTTTAACAAGTCAATGAGCATCGCATGTGTTTCCAGGCCTGAATGCCAGCTTCCGTTGGAAAAAAAAACTTCAGGTAGATCTTTGGTGGCCATTTCCTGCCATTGTTCAAGCCCATGAAACCAACCAACTAAATCCAAAGTTTTATGATGAAGGTGTTTTACTTCAACTGTTGTTGGATGCTGATTTTCTGTTCTTTCACTGCACACTCTTTTCTTTTCAGCATCGCAGCAAGTCAGATCAAGAAAGTCACACATCCAAGCAGATTTCCAGTTTGGAGAAAAGTATTGCCTTGATGGAAATGGTAATAAAACAGTAGCTACATGTGTGTAATTTGTGCAGCTGACTGTTCAGATAAAATGTGCATTTTTATTTCAATTTTATGCAATTATGCAAATGCAATTATTTTTAATTTCAGACTCATAAGAAGAGTGTGCAGCAACGCTTAAGAAAGATTGAACAGTTAAATAAGCGGGCAGCAGCAAAAGCTAAAAAGAGCGCCGATTTAGAACAGCAGCTCCCTGAAATGCAGGTCACCGTGTCAGAGTTGAGACACATCTGCAAAGCAGCAGGTAACGAAAACAGCCATTTCAGCTCTAATTAAACACAATGCAAATGGGAGTTTTCTTCATCTTCTAGCATGTTTGGTATTTAGCTATGGCAGAAAATGAGGCTGCTGCACGAGAAGAGCGCTACCAGGAAATCGTTAAGAGGAGCAAGTTGAAGGAACTCGCCAGAGCTCAGGCAGAGAACCTGGCTTTCCTTGGGGCAGAAGTTGAGCGTCTCACCATGAAGAACTTTCCTTCGCTTGATCAACTGAAACACTAATGAGCAAAGCTTTCTTCTTCAACAGATTTTTACGGTTTTATTTAAGCTTCTCTCAGCAGATAAATTGAACATAAAGTGTACAACTTGAACTGTAGCAGCAACAAATTAAACAATAAACAGGACATCTGAAATGTGATTGTTCCCCTGTAACATTTTATTAGGTAGTGAAGTCGTCCTCTGTGCGGTCAAAGTGCAGAATGCTCTCATCCAAATTGAACAGGTCAATCAGCTCAGACAAGCTGGCTTTTCGTCCATCAATAGGGACTTCTGATTGCAGTTCATACAGCGCAGCTTGAGCACAATGCCGCCACTTATCAATCAATGTTTGGAGATGAGTCAAATCATTCTGTGGGAGAAAGATGGGAGAACCTGTCGTGAGAAATTGCCAGCTTTGGTTTAAGTAACCAAAAACATATCCCATTATGTTCCATTTAAATGTCGCCAATACCTTGCTTCTGTACATTTTAACCATCTTGAGTCTACGTAGAGTCTCTGTTTTGTCTTTCACCTCCTTCCTGAGACGTTGTGCAAAGTCTCCTGAAGGATATTGTGTTGATTTGGGAGCAGGCCCAGACAACGTTTTACTCCCTTCTCTCTCCCCATTTCTGTTTACATCAACACTGCTTAAAACCACTGGAGGATTATTAACGGGCTGCTGGCAATCTGCTGAAACTTGTTGGCCATTCTCCTCATCATCAACACAAAGGCGTTTGGCCACAGAGAGGGGAGAGATGAAGGAGCGCCTGGATCTCTTCAGCCTCTCCCTCAGTGAGGCACTCAGCTTCGGTTGATGCTGTGGGGGTGACAGGAAAGAAAATGACTCACAGGGAAAGTGCATGGGCAAGTTTTGATAGTTAATTACAAAAGTTCCTATAAAGTCAACCATCATGCCAGGTTATATTATGTAAGACAAATGGTGCTTAAGCCCTTCTAACACCTTACCTTCTCTTTGTAGTCACACGGGCTTGACTCTACTGAACTACATGGTGAACAACAGTCCCTCTGTAATTTAGCTGCTTTAGGTGTGATCTCCATCGCTGAAACTTGCTTTGAATCATGTAAACTTCATAGTTTGGAAGGGTAGTTTAAGTTAGCCAAGTGGATATCGTTAGCTAGGCACTTATCCATTTATCACATTTTAACAGACGCGGCTGAAAAAACAAAACTACTTTCAGCACTTACAGTAAATGAAGGGTTGTTAAATGCTGCTACAATAACCACTGAGCAGCCAACAACTTTCACTAAACGCAGACTGAATCAGAAAGCTAGGACCGACGCGAGACTTTTTCCGTATTTTGCGGCTCGAAACCTTCGCAGTCTGTGATTGGATAGAACGTAATGACGTATTACAGAAACGCATCTTGGGAGCTGTAGTTAGTATAACATGTAAGGCACAAAATGTTCTTTGTGCCTTAAATCCGGTGTTTTCATGATATTTCTCAAACTTACAATAAATCCGTATGATTATATTGACTCGCTCTTCTGCTTTGAGAAAATTATACATGCAAAATTAGTTAAGTGTTCCTAAAAATAATTTTTTTGAACTTGAAAAAACCTGCTGGAAATACAGGTTACTTACAGTAAAACTAAATAAAGTCAGGTAATTATAAGAAGAATATTAGAGTAAATTATATTTCTCATTAGATTTTAAAGGATAAAGCGTAACATTCAAGAAGTAAGGACTTCCAGTGAAATTAAACTCAACTATGCTGCTTTACAAAATAAAGTGCCACAGGAAACACAAAGTAAAACTGATTTGTGTGGACTGTTGACAGGTTTAGTGCTGCTTGTCACCCTTGTTGCTAGGGTCGAGTCACATTGTGATTCAGCTCTTCTCATCAGTTGATTCATTTCCTTTAATGGGCTTATTTTTAACTCCTCCAGACCGATCCATTCATGGTTTGTTTGGGATGGCGTTCAGATGTTTGCGATCACCTGCTTTTTTTTCTGCTGCCTTGAGGATAAAAAGTGGGAATTAAAACGTGAGGCTGCCTGGACTTGAACTTCAGCACCTGGCAGTCTGATATTACACACCTTAGGGATCTGGGGATTTTTGTCATATTATATGGATGAATGTTGCAGGGCTGAAAGCTGCAGTTAATTACTATGTGTGAGTCAGGAGACAGTTTTCAGTGTTTTTTTTTTTTACTTTTGAAAACTTGACAAAAACTCTGTGCTCAGTCCCCAACAATATGGGTAGCAACAGAGCCAATGTGAGACAGCGAACGCAGGTGCCATGTCTTTCATCAAATACAGGTGTGCAGGCTGGGCACTCTTAAATATAGACTCTAGCCATGTTTTTGCATGCTATTGTCCCCCTTACTTAAATTATAAGATATGGTCAGCCTTTTGCTTCCCCTTTTCCAGTGGATTAGACGCTACTGGGCTGTGCACAGACTGTCACTTGACTTTGGCTGAAAGGGTGTTTTGTATTTTGGGTTAGCGGGTTATTTTGATTTCACAATCCGCTGTGTGCTGGTTTCCCTTTAATGCGTTGCCAGTGAGCCTCATCTGTAAAACACTTCCTTATCTCCCCTCCAAGGTTTACATAAACAGCACATAAAGACCAGTAAACTACAGTCTGACACAGGGGCCACAATATGGGGACACACAGGTGATAAAAATCACCTGGCTAGCAGCGAACTTGAGGCCTCCTGACATTTGGTGTCACATTTTCCACTCACTTTCCATATTTATCCAAAGAAGGAAAAGGACAGGTGTTATTAATGGCAGCTCCTTTCTGTTTAAGTGTCCCAGTCAGAGTCACAGTGTCTGCAACACTCTCACTGTCAAACTGAACGGTATCAGTGCCCTGAAACCCAAGACCTATCTGGACCATAGCCATCAGTAACTTTGATTTACACTTGTTCTTTTCTCCTGCGAGACGGTAAAGTGTCTGCTTGTGAAAAAGGATGCAAAAATAACGTGGTTTCAAAATCAAAGTCAATTTGACCTTTAACCTGCAGTAGCTCAGTGATGGCTGTACGAGTTGGATGACTGTGGTTGTTACGAATCCTTCCTGATGATCCCCCTTGAAATAGCGACGTGTCATCTTTCACTGTCAAAGACTGAAGCAATTATGTTGACCACATAGATCAAAACCCACATTCCTTTTCAGAAATAATAGTCTTTTCATTTTGGAAAACAAAATAGTCCCAAGTGTGTCTCCCTGTGTTAAGGTCATGCTCTTTGTGTTGCTTCTTTTATACAATGAGTTTATTGTTCTGTTTTTCTAATGGTGCATATGATTATAGCCTTCATTTAATGTTCAAATATCCATCCATCCATTTTCTCAACCACTTATCCGGTTCAGCAGGACTGGATCCTGCAGTACTTTCAAGTCATCTACGGATTATATTCTCATTTAACTGCTAAATTATTAGGTCTTGGAAAAGAACTAAACAAAGTTTCCTACAAGAAAATATCAAATCACTTATTTAGTTCAGCAAACTCTCCCAAAACCAAAGAACGGTGCAGGCTATAATCAGAGATGGCACTAGCTGTAGCTGTAGAATATTTGGTGCTTGAAGTATTAATTATAAAAATAAATGGCGGTTATTTTTCTGTAAGTCCGCAGAATCAAAATGTTTACGGCTCAGGAGTTTTACAAGTGAGAAGAAAACCAATAAAAATCAGGAGGTTTATAAATAAACTATTACATGCTCTGTCTCTCTCTTTTAAATTTGCATGCACTTTCTCTGAGCCAAGTATCGTCAGAAGTTCCCTCTTGGTATTTATTTATTATACCGGAGAGGTTTACTAGCTCAACTTAGAGCAAAGCCTGATGTCTGTGCAAAGTTGAACCTCAGCTTCATCTCTTCAAACACCTCAAAATGCCAAGCCAGTCTGTTGAGGTTTCCCTTAAATCATCTTCTATAGTTAAATACAAATTATGCCAGCAAGAAAAAAAAAGTCCATCTTTCAGCTCTGTAAGTGCTGACTCCTTTACAAAGAGAACCAATAATACTCCTTCAGAAAACCTAATTTGTACTATTTTTCTGTCAAGAACATTTAATCATTTATGTGTACATGCCCGGTTATCCTAATAAACCCTGAACAAGATTTTTTCTTTTAATTTTTCTGCTGTGTAAGCATTGTTGAACTTCCTGTCAAATCTTTTGAAGCTGTTTCCCCCTCTCTTCGAACGAATAATAAGAGCTTATCTGGAACAGCTGTTATCCTCAACACAAACAGGAGTGTGTTTCATACAAAAAGGCTGCACAGGCCAGTCTGCTGCAGCTCCCCCCCACCATCCTGGAATCTGTTGCTTTCCCTTAAGATTTGGCATTATTCAAACTTGCACATAGATGTGAGCGGAGCAGCAGCTCCTCCTCCGTTACACTGTCCTTGGGGCCATTTCTTTTCCATCCTTTGAGCAGATTAGAGTCATACTCGCTGTGAGTCATGCAGGGTGGGTGGATGTCTGCACAGGGTGTGGTGGGTGAGGGAACCTACTGGCGCTTGCGGCTGCCAGTGTAGAAATAAAACATCTATAATTTAGCTGCAAAATTGCATAAATGTAAATGAATGGATGGAGAACTTTTATTATTATCATGCAGTTAAAAACAGCTCGTGTGTCCTCTCATTTGGTGACTGCACGTGGTGGAAGCTGTTGATTTCTTCTGAAGTCTATCAGCAGTGTCACATGAAAACTATCAGAACTCCTAATCTGAGCAGTAAACAGGAAAGGCACAAACTGATGCTGAAACAGCTGGATTTAAAAAAAAAAGCTGAGGAGCCTTTTACGCAAACATTGCAGTCAGTTAAAGTCACCCGACTCCAGCCTTGTGCTTTTAATTTTAAAACGTTGTAAAAATACTGCTTGGTTATGTAATAACAGTTGCTGAAGCCATAGGATATAGATTAAATGCTCTGTTTCTTGTTCCAAAAAATGCGCACCAGATGCGTTCCAGATGCAGCAGGATTGATTTGTAGCCCACACTAGATCAGCAGACCCCGAAATGGCTGCACTGCTATCCAACAGCAGGAAAGAGAAGGTGGTGGTGGGGGGGAAAAAAATCCTACCTCCCATATCAACCCCTTCCCACCTCCTCTCAAAACTTTACCAGTTTCGAAAAGTAAGGCTAAAGCGCTGAGCAGTAGCAGCAGCAGGAGGAGTTCATCACTTTTCCTTTTCACTGTCGAGTATCTGTGCCTGAACCAACTTAATTGGTTCCCTCGGGCGCTCTTTTCTTCTTCTTCTTCTTCTTCTTTTTCTTCTTCAAATTCAGCTTTTCGTGCCGTCTGCCACACCTGCCTGCCAAGCTGATGGGCGCGGCTGGGACCGGTGCCAAAATCTCTGTTTTTACTTGCCTGGGAAAGTTGAGCGAAAAGACACAATAGGATCGAGGACTTTAAGAACATCCCCGCACGACGCGTCAGCTTCACATAAACACATTGTTCCTCCGGTGGTGGATCAGTCGCTCCATCCTGGGAGGAATCCGTATTTGATCGGTACTTGTTGGAAGTGGCTGAAGGTATGGATTTCTTTTTGTTTTGTTTTGTTACAATGCAGTGCTCTGAAATAACTTGGAGACTTTAAAGGGGGTGGGGGGAGAAGGGGAAAGTTGTGGATGTTGCGGATGTTTCTTCCCACCTGGCTGCTGCATCTCTGCACTAACTGCGCTCTGGGAGTTTGCTGATGGGCTGTCATATGGGGTGTTTATAGGTTGGAATTGTTATAGTCTTCAAAGTTCTCCGCACATACTTCTTGGCTTGTATGTACAATCCATTGGAGGGGTTTTTTGGGGATCATTTTTCGGTTATAGTGATCTCAGGATAGTTTTACACATTCTCCTTTTGCTGTGCTATTTAGATCCGTCTAAATATACCAGTGGCTCCGGCCTTTCTGGAGCATCACGCTTTAACTGACATGTGCCTATATTTGCTGCTCAGATCAGTTACAGCCTATGATAAGTAACTGTTTTTTTTTTTTCTTTTTTACAAGCTTCAAGCTAAAAGGATAACAAGGAGTGGATTTATTGGGAGAAATATCTTCACTATTAACTTTTCTCACAGCAGTAAAAACAGCATAAATGTGTTACTGGGCACAGGTAGAAGCTGTGGTTTCAGCACCACGTGGTACAGGAGAAAAGTAACAAAAAGGGCATCTTATGAAGTTTCTCTGCATTGCTGTTTCTAAATAACCTGAGTGTAGATGAAGCACATGCAGTTAAATGCCCTTAGTTGGCTGGCAGGGTGTGGTGAGAGGATGGTCTTTGAGAGCTGAGCGGTGATCCACCAGACTCCTTTGTTCCTTTGTGAGTTTGCTCGTCAAAGAAACAAAAGTAAATAGAAAGTCTGCTGAAAGCTATAGATGATGCTTTTCTGTGGTGTCCTCTGTTCACATAGAGGTAAATGTGTGCTCTTGTTGCATATGTTCTGCCTGTCTGCTGTTAGTGGAAGGGGAAACCATATGGTGGTTTTAAAAAATACAATCAGGAAGACTGGTGTGATGACATTTTGTGTTTCAGCTGGGATGAAGTATCAAATACATGCAGTAAACAAGCAGCCTGATCTTTAACCCAGATCATTCCTGGGAGAACAATTTTGTCTTTTTTTTCATTAGATGTTAGCTAAAATACCATCTAACCACAGTTAAGAAATAAGCAGACGGCTCTGAATATACATGACTGTGGTCAACATTTTATCATCATCTCACCAGATTAAAATGGGATGGACGAGTTAACAAGGCAGATGGACTTCTCAGAAGAAAAGGGTGAGATTTCTGGATTTCCTCCGAAGTTTTTGGAATGGCAGTGCAGATAGACAAAGCCACCATTAAATCCCAAAATAAAGGCTTGATTCACCCAAAATAGACACACATTAAACAAAAACTAACTGCCACAGACAGTTTTTGTTCTATTTGAATTGGATTTCATTCAGAATCTCAGCGTCCCATTTTCACAGACCTCATAAAGTGATTTCTTATTTGAGGGTTTAAAGACAGATTGGTGTAGAGGCTCAAAAATACTTTGTTGCTACACGGTTTTAAATAGCGTCCTCCTTTCCTTGGTGGTGGTTTTGTCTCTCTCTCTCTCTGGGGGGTCTTATTATCACTAACATCACTGCATGCCTTCACTGGTCTCACTTTCCATTGCTCATCACAGTGTAAGTCATCCTCTGGGTTTCCCTTCAGTAGTCATAGCTAAATGTTAAAGCAGAGCTCATCGCGGCCTAACAGCTTCTGACACAGGGCGGAGAGGTCAAGCAGGCCCGGATCATAAGTTTGACCATTGCCGAGAGAATCAGACACGCTGTCCTCTTGTTTTATTGATCACTTTTAAAGCAAATCTGCTGAACTTTATTTATTTAACACATTTCATAACCAGTGGTTAGAATGTGTTCGAGGCTTTGCCAGAGTCGAGGAGCATCGGCAGCAGGAGCATAACAGGCCTAAAACAGACATAAACCCCTAAAAGGGAAGGAAAGCAGGAGGGAAGAGGAGGAGATGAAAGGAGGAAGACACGAACAAGAAGCCAGCATGAACTTAAAGGAATTTTTATAATCTATAGCTGATGCCAGCAAAACTCAACAGGCTGCTGCAGGAGAACAACTTGCCTCCTGCTGGAACAGGGGTGTTATTAACATCAAATTTATCTGCACCCATAATTTATGCAATCTTTATTTAATGTTCTTGTAATTCATGCCTACATATATGATGAGCATGAAGGCTCAGGCTGACCTGAGGACAAAGTCTTTGATTACAGTCAGAACTTGTCAGAAAGTGTGAATCCAAGTTGGGACTGAAAATTCATAAAGAAAACGCGGTCACAGGGCGTAGGGTCCGGCTCGTTCCTGGAGGTGATTTAGTTGTTATTCTCCTGTTGCGCATTGTGATAGCAATCACAGGGTCAGCAATCTGCAAATTAAGACCTCAAGATGCTTGTGAAATTTTTGGTAGGGGCGTTTTTGTCAGTAAGAATCAAAACATTGAAAAACTTGACATGTCAGATGTCCTCATTTGATACTTTAGCTTTATTTAAACGCAAGACTTGAGTTTGATTTGATTTTACGGGAAACCACCCAACCCGATGACCTTAACCTGGCACTTGGTTGTTTTAGAACCAGGTAATTGCAAGTCACCTGTTATTAAAGGCTTCAAGGTTGCAACTAGAACTTTAATAGTGTTTAATAGATCAGTTAATACTCTATTAAAAAACTATGAGGCACTATTAAGACTAGCATTTTGCATTTTTAGATGGTTGTCAAAATCATTAATAGTCAGAGTGAAGTTTTCATTTGTATGCCTGTTAATGTTCGTAAGCAATCACATCAATTCACTATGGTTAGAAATTGTTCATTTCATTAAATTTCATTAAATTTAAAAAACAGTTGTAGGAGGACATCGACCAACCTTGCTCTCCAAAAATTGTTATTAATGTGCTATAACAGTTTTGTAATCCTCTCTCCTAACCCCTAGTCTTTAGTTATAGTATAAAAACAATAACAATAACAATAAGTGTCAAGATGAGTCTACACACAATAACATGTTATTTCTGTTTATTTGTTTATTCTTTTCATATTTATTTTTATTCTGATCATTTCTATTATTTTTCTGTTGTTATGTGATCTGTTTTCTGTTATTCCATTATGTCATCCTGTCTATTACATAAAAAACAGATAATATACTGGCAAAAAAAGTACATTTTCAGTTTTTTTACAACAAAAAAAAGTGTAGTTTGCTGTAATAACTCTCAGTGTTATACCTATATGGACTCAAATACTGTGTGCACAGTAGTAATTATTGTTTCCTTTTCATCAGTTGTCACAGAAACCATAACCTCCACAACCAGACTGACATCTCTCCCACCAAGTGAGTCTCTTTGGTCTAGCCATGTTTGCCTTAATTGTTGTCAGCAAACTAAAAACAAAAAAAGAAATAAGAGTAATTATAGTTCTAAAGGAAGTTCCCGATGAGTAACTGCTTCTTGTGTTTTGCTGTGTGTCTTCGTTGCTAGAGGGAACCAGCGGATCAAATCACAGGAATATGTCCAGCAGTGTTGGAGGGCTGGGCTTGGAGAAGAATGTCTTAACCCAGAACAGCAGCAGTGGAACTTACTTTTCTTCATGTGAGAGCAACTTTCCACTTAAAATGAGGAAGCTGCAGTTTTGTTTTGAGATGCTGAATGTCACATTTTTAACCCGAATTACAAAAGACAGATTCTAGTTTTTTGCATCCAGGCAGGAATATTTTATTTCTTGAAAGTAGCTCTGACGTCATTATTGATGCACTAAGATACAGCGGAGAGCATTACTATTAAAGGAGGCTGAGGTGGAGCTGGTTTACTGAAACGTTATTTTTCGGGTGCCAGAGGGAAACGGTTACTGTATTTAACTTTTAACTCCAATCTCAGTAAAGATACTTACTTAGATGTTATGGTTTCATGCTACTATATACTTCTGCTCCACAGCATGGCATAGGGAAATACTTTACTTCTTTTAGTTATTTAGCAGGTTTTTAATTAGAAATGACTATTTTTGTGCAATATTTATGGGGAACTTTTTTATTGAATTGAATGAATAAGTTAAACCAGGGTTTAATGTAAAAATGACAGATCTGGATGTTTTCACACACTAAAACAGGAGTTCCTCTTGTTGTAAAGTAACTATCAGTACTCTAATTTAGTTTCTGTACAGTTTGTGGACTGTACAGAAAAACCAAATTAAATAACTGAGCCTGTTTCAAGTGTTTCAAGTTTTGCACAACTGGTCAGCTGAACGTGTGGCAATGCGAGTGTTATCTGCAGAATCTGTATAACATTAATCATATTCTGCAGGTAAACACGTTCAGGAGTTTCAGTGGATCTGTTTTAGCTGCTAATGTACACTTGCCACAGGAAATCATTTACTTTTCTTTTTAGAAACAGCAGTTTTTATTAAATAAAAACGATTATCTTATGTAGCATCTTCTGTGGAGGTTTCTCAGGAATATTTTCCAGTAAGTGGGACTTTAAAATGGATCATCACTATATATTTTCTGTGTGCTATGTAGTATTTCCAGTATGTTCAGTTTTTCTGAGATGTGGCGGAGCAGAAGCTGTAAATACTCATGTAAAATGGCACTATCTTAAATTTACAGCTGAGAAAAGGGACTTAGTTACTACTTCCTGGTCATATTAGTCCAATCATGACTGAAGAGTTCTGTGAAATCATAAATAATTTTGGAAATCATCCTTCCAGCTTCTGTTGGTGTGAACACCGGGAGCTACAGCTCCTCCTCGGGAATCTACCTCGGCGGAGACTCCTCAGGAGGGGGTGAGGGAGGTGGGACCTACATAGATGGAGAAAGCTTTGGAATTGCCACAGGAGGAGGAGGAGGTGGAGGCAGCGGAGGCAGTTATCTCGTGAGCTCCGCGTCCAAGGTCCGGTCCAGCTCGTCGGGCGGTGCCAGGAGGACGCAGACTGCTGGCTCATCAGGAGGCCTGTCGCCAGCTTTCCGGGAGAGGAAGCACATATCCAGCCGCTCAGGGGGCTATGATGGTGAGATCCTGTTAATAAAACAGTTGGCATCAGAGAGTGAAGGAAACTGGCACAACTCAAGGGTGCTGTTTATACTCCTGCTCAACCATTGTGCTTTCTTCTAGGGAGTTCCAGTGCTAATTCCTCTCCAGAATTTACTCGCAAAGATTATGGAAACTATTGTAAGTGAAAAGGCTTATCAATGTTCTCATTGCACAATATCTCTCCTGTTTTACCCTAAACATGTGTCTCTGTTTTTCTTTCAGGCTCTGGTGCCACAAGAGGGAGAAGCGAAAGCAGAGGTATTTAATAATAGCTCCTCCCCTCATTATTTCTGCACCATCTGACTCTGAATTGTTATTTATTTATTTATTTTATTAAATGAGGATTCCATTGTCCATTGTGTGTTGTGATTTTTTTTTCCAGAAAGCGAGATCAGAGTCAGATTGCAAAGTGCCTCCCCCACTCCCTGCAGATGTAAGACCTCTCAATCCATTTGCTGCTGTTATGCAAGTTCTCAGAACTTTTTCTCATTTTGTCCTGTTCCTGAGTACATTCATTCAAAGAACCACTTGCATAGTGAAAGACTTTTTACTATGGGGTGTCTCTTTTGAATCATGTGGATCAGATTTATATTACGTTCCACTTCTCACATGCGAGTCTATAAAATTCTAATTTGTAACACGTGTTGCAGTTAGTTCTCCAAAACAGAACATATACATCAGCAAAAAGAGACGAGGGGAGGTTTAAACAGTGGGGACTGTGCCTTTGTTTGCACTGTAGCCATGTGGAGAAAAGGTTATGGGGCAGAGTTTTGGTGGTAGCAACGGCACACATGACTCACTGTTTGCAGTAAGTCCTATTTTAGACCAAAACGGTGCAGAGTTAGAGCTGAACAGATGATCATCGCTCCCCCTGCTGATTGAAGTCCATAAGTGCTGTTATTTAATCCACATTTTTTAAGAGTTAGTCACTCTGTGCCACCTTTGGCCCCCTCAGCCTGCCACGGTACATCGTGTGTAGTGGTGGAGAAAGCACTTTTACTAAATATAATAAAACAAAAACAAGACCGTAACTCTCAGAAGTGGAGTGTAAGTCTCTTCTTTTGTAGGTTTTGCAGCTATTATCACTCGCAGAAATATTACAAATAAAAATACTTTCAAAACAATAAATCATGGCCACTTTTACACTGTGAGATTATTGCATGAGTACATGTTAGATATTTATATGATTGATTATACCTGTTTTATGACAAACGGAGATTAACTAATATTTTCAGAGGACACATACCCCCAACTAACCAAACTAAATGAAGAATAAATATTAAGACAAAATGTTAAATTTTCTTTAAAAAGTGTTTTTTGTGTTTGCCTCTTGCAAAATTACAGTCTTCTGTTTTTAGGATTCCTTTTAGCCATAAACTTCTAACAGTTTCTGCTGTTGAGTTTCTAGTTCAAATTCAAGATGAAACAGTATCTGAGATGTGCTGCATTGTTGCATTTGTTTGTGCGTTTGTGGTTCTGCAGGGACAGAGTTGGATGACGTGAAGAAGCTGCTGAAGGGACGCTCTAGCAGCGTCAGCCCGACTCGCTCCTCCAGTGCCTCCATCACCCTGCCTGTCCCTAAAAAGGCCAGCGTGGAGACCAAGACCATCTCAGTGGCCTCTCAGTCAGGTATACTACAGTGCTAAACCCTTTAGCGTTGGAGATTCACGTAGAAGAACATCTTGTCAAAATAGTCAGGGTTTATTAAAAAGTCATTATATATTAGAGAGGTGTCACAGGAAATCTTAATATGGAATAAAGAGGGAAAAAATAACATTAATAAAAATGTATATTAATGTGCAATAAAGTTAGTTGTCAAGTTGTGTCCAATATATAGATTTAGTCTGAATGTGGAAACAGGTTATAAGGGGTTAAACTGTTTAATAGACTCTTATATATTGGTTTTACCTTTTCTCACACACATTCATACTATGTCTTTAAGCTCTTTTTAACTGTCACACGCACACTCACACTCTGATGGATGCATCAGAGGCCAATTATGGTTCAGTATAACACAGACAGTGGGGGGCTACCGACCAAACTACAGGACAACGCACTGCCGCCTGAGCTGCACATCACAGACACAAAGTGGAGAAAAGTGAAAACTAGAGACACATTTAAAATGTTTGTCTTTGTGTCTTTTCTCTCCTGCAGTTTCAAGTTCTTTTGGCTCTGGTGTGAGATCACCTGGGTTCAACACCATTGATTTATCAGGACTGTATGATACCGGCCTGACAAATGGAAAGCTTGATAAATCAAGCCAGTATGATATCACAGACAAGTATGATACTGGCGTCAAATCAATTCAGTATGATGGTAGTCTGAAATCAGGACAGTATGATACTGGTGTGAGGTCATTACAGTATGATGGTAGTCTGAAATCAGGACAGTATGATACTGGTGTGAGATCAGTGCAGTATGATGGTAGTCTGAAACCAGGACAGTATGATACTGGTGTGAGATCAGTGCAGTATGACACCACTGTAAGATCAGGTCAATATGACACTCTGGACTCCACGGTGTTCCCCACTTTCTCCTGGTCCACCTCCACTCTGCCATCCTCCTCCACTACAGTCATTGCTGGCAACACCAGCAGCTACACATACCAAAGTGGGCAGGTCAGCGCCAACAACATGGCTGCAGGCTTGGTACCAGTCATCCCCACCTCTCCATCATCCCTGTCAGGTGAGACCAAATGTTCCTGGATATACATGGATATGTTGTCACTACACATGCATTTATTATGCTCCATATCTACACATGCTTACATATAAACAAACATCTGAACAAGGAAACAGGTACACTATGATAAGTCTTATATTAGAAATCAGCAGATGTCATCATGCCCATCCTGATGGTCCATAGTGTTGAATTTGAATATTATATATTCTCAGAAAAACCTTGGAAGTATTTTCCATATTTGATGCATGAGTTTTTGTGAGTTTTTGATACTTTTCCATAGTCAGTGTAATTCTTTTCCCTGAAAAAACAAAATAAATTGCACAAACTCCAGTTAAGTCTTTCTTCCCTATTCTGGCTGGTTAGCATAGTCAAGTTGTAAAACTACTCTGGGGCCATAAATGGAAATGAAGGATGCTTCCTTTCTCCACTGTGACTTTCCTCCAGTGTGAAATAATTGGTAGTTACTTAATCAAATCTCTGCATCTATATTTTCTAGTTTACGGCTTTCAGAATAACCTGGCACCCACTTCGGCCAGTGTGCTCACCACCAGTGGAGCCAACGTAAATGCTAACCTGGGAGGTAAGAAAACCTTTTTTCTATCCTCTTTTTTTCCCCTCATTTCAAAATTGTGTCTTTCTTACATATTCATCTATGCGTTTGTATTTACAGGATATGGTGTTCAGAAGAACGTGACCAACGGTGGCAGCGGCATCAGCACTGGAGTCTCTACGGGTAAGTCTGCAACAGTTTAAATCCCCCTGAATCTGATAAAAATAATCAAAGGCTGAACAAGATTAATTCCTGGTGGTTTGTCTTTTATCAGCCACTAGATCCCAAACTGATGACGCCTATAAGAAAGACTATAAGTTCGTGGTTTCTGAAAAAGAAAACGTTCCAGCCAAAAGGGAGACAGATATGCTCATTTTGGCAAAAGACACCGGCAAGCAGTTTACCAGCAGCGGCATTCATGTAGGAGGAGGTGAGCCTCACACTCAGCGCCACCTACTGGGCATACAAGTTCCTCAACTTTCCTTAGAGTTTTAATCGGGAATTGGTCTGACATGTATTTAATTGCACTGTTTTTTATTCGTTTTTTGGTTATAATTTAAACTCCTTTAGAAGCTGATTGTCTGTTACAGTTTGTCATTGTATGTTTTCAGTTTAGTTCCTTAAGAAAAAATAAATAAATACATAAAATGGGTGCTTTTTCTGTTTTCACAGGGTCACTGTCAGGAGACTCGATAAAGAAGGAGAAGCTTATTTCGAGCTACGGTGAAACGGCCCAACTGAAGGCAGAGACTGGCAACTCTTACTGTGAGAGCATCTTAAAAGCATCTCCAATGTGACTGATTTACAAGAAAACAACAACAATAACAAAAAATTGGTGATGTTGGTTTATTTCTTGCACAGATGGTTCATCTGGAGTTGTAATGAAAGACAAAGCCACCTATGCAGGTAAGTTTCATCGACATAAATATTGAGGAGTTAATTGACAGTGTACTGAAAATTTAATGTTGGATTGAACTCGTCACTCTTTCTGCAGAGATTCACAGGGACAGCGGCATCTTCGGAGGCGGAGGACTATGCTGTTGTTCGGACTCCTGTTGCTCCTGGTGGAAGTGGCTGCTGGGCCTTCTCCTTCTCTCCCTGCTCTTGCTGGGACTCCTGTTTGGCCTCATTGCTCTGGGTAAGATTGAACTGTGCAGCCTTATGAGAGTCCCCCACCCCAAAGGCCACAGATAAGATAAAACCTCAGGAGTCTGAAGGGCCAGTTTCTAAAGCTGCTGTGCTGTGAAGGATCAGAGAGTGACTGTTTTTTAACCAATAAAAAGTGTTTCAGCCTTTATAGACTAGTCTCCACTATTGAGCTGAGAAACAATAAATGTAATTCTCTCCCTGGAAATATGATCTCTTAGTGCCGTCCCACCCCCATAAAGTCTGGCATTCATTCATTGTCTACAGACCAGCTCTGGAAATCGTTGCTGGATGACATCAGAGACTCGAGTTTGCTTTGCCTGTAGCACGAGAGTTGTTGTTGTGGATTTACCCTGATAAAAATGTGATGTCAAGAACCTGAAAATACATTTGCAACTTACACTGAAGCATCCACAGCCTGCTCAGAGTCTGTGAACTGATAAACGTCTGTTTTTCATCATTCAGTTCAATACATATGTTATAACTTATAGCTTAGTTATATGTTAAGTTAAATATGTTCCGAGGGGAACACAAATGAATTTACGAGTCTTCACTCTCAGTCTTAGACTGTGAAGCAACAGCAGAGTTTGAGAGGATATACACTTCATTTTTATGTCCCTTGAAAACAAAGGAAAAATAAAAATTTGACTCTGTATGTCTGGATAAATAATAGCCTTTTTATTGCTTTTAATTGTTCCAGTATTCCATATATAGTTTAGAAACTGAGGCTTAAGTGCCATATTACAGTTCATTCATTTCTTTCTAAAATCTGCATTTCCTCCTTCATCCTGGTATGAAGTTGGAGGGCTAAATAATCTGTTAAATTGTACAAGTCATCATAACTGAAGCACAAACTTCTGGGATGGTCTGTACCACCCAGAAAGCCACGTTGTAGATCATACAGCTCCACTAAAACACTTCAAATAGCACCAACACCACAAACACTGTCTAAGACCCCAGTACAGGTAGTATGGAACGGGAAACCGCCAACAGTAACCAAAAATGCTTCTTCTATCAGGCTGTAAACATACTTTAAATGTTGTATAGTTCAACAGCATCTTAACATGGAAGTCAAAGAGCACTTACATGCTTTTGGAGGCAGCCTCAAGTGGCCTCTAGGGGAACTGCAGTTTTGGGCTCTTATCCACTGGATTTTTTTTTCCTCGGGCTTGGAGGCTCCCACAAAGGGAAGCTGCAAGAATCCCGTTCTATACTTGTGCTCACATTTACTACAAATATGAGCAAGTAAATATGTTACATTTTAGATTTTTAGACCACAGCTAAAACATCATAGTACTTTCATCACGGAGTCATCTGATGTTAAGTGTTTAGTCTACAGAAGAGAAAAAGAAAGATAACACTTTATATTTGAGAAGCTGTAAATAAGAATTTTTTACTTACGGTGGAAACATCTGCCTGTCTTTTTCTCAGCTGAGGATGTGAGAAAGCTGAAGAGTCGAGTGGCGACCCTGGAAGCTGCGTCATCGGTCGCTGGCGCCCACACCAGTCGGCTGTCTTCCAATGATATCAACACTTATGTGGATGGTGGAGGTATGGGCACTGACAACACCATAGGCGTGGGTGGAGGAGGTGGAAGTTCAGGATCCAGGACACAAGTTCAGATTTCCACAAGTGATGTCAGCGCAGGTGGTAATGGCATTGGAGGGTCTACTGGTACTTCTGGTGTTGGAGCTGGTACCAGTTCCAGTGGGAGCTCCAGCAGTAGTGGAAGCAGCAGCGTCGGGAGTGCTGGTACAAGTCAAAGTGGTAGAGTTGATGCTGCTGGTACCGGTCAACGAGTTGGGGTTACCGGTTCTGCTAGTGGTGCCGGTACTGGCACTGACCTCAGGATCAGCGTGAGTGGAGGACACATAGATTCTGCTGCTCTTCAGCTGGCCATCCAGCACATGTTAAGGGCTGAAATGCAGTCGCAGGCATTCAAAGGTACCACACACACACACACACACACACACACACACACACGCACACATACATATTTACATATCATGCACTACATTCATGTAATTGTTTTCCTTTTTCAGCTACTTTAGCGTCCTCAGTACAGGGAGAGAGAGGATTGCCTGGGCCTAAAGGTAAAATATAAAAAAGTTTATATAATTACATCTAAAACTATAATGTTCTTGAGGTAATCAAAATCAGCTGCATGTCATTTAAAATTTTAAGAATGTTTATTTTCCTACTCTTTTTATGCGACCCTGGAACTAAAGGTTTAACAGCAGTATCTCTTACTGACCAAAATATTTTCTTTTTGGAGTATTTCGGGTGAAGTCCTGCTCCATTTTTCTGCTCTTATTTCTCTTGTGTTTTATTTTTTATAGGAGATCCCGGTTTCCCTGGCATCCCAGGTGAGTAACGATGACTTACATTTTCATTTATTAATCACTACAGCCCACCCAATTTGTTTTCAGGCTGATATTATCTGTGTGCTGATCTATCAGTATCAGCATTTATAACAGCAGTTACAGTTTTTTACAGACGCTAGGACACATTTCTCAATACTTAGGTCACGTTTGCAAAACTCCTCACACAGTGAGCACAACAGAAGTCTATGTGGGCTAAACTGAGGACCAGTTATCATTGTTTTGGCACAAAATGCATTCAATGACCACATCTCTCAAATTTCATGAATTATCTTCTCACTCAGACACAACAACTGCCAAAAATCTTTGTACGTACAGGAC
The DNA here is from genome assembly GCF_057381845.1 of Rhamphochromis longiceps. Classification (NCBI taxonomy): domain Eukaryota; kingdom Metazoa; phylum Chordata; class Actinopteri; order Cichliformes; family Cichlidae; genus Rhamphochromis; species Rhamphochromis longiceps. The sequence continues at coordinate 15,060,837 of NC_140569.1, read as the reverse complement.
ATTTTGCATGTGCTTACATACTGTTTTCAAAACTGTTAAACTTATGGCCAAAACAATAATACAATGCAAAACTTGAAAAGACAGCAAAATCCAACAGCAATATTTTATTGAAACATATTTCCAATCTAAAAATGCAGTTTAACCAGCCACAGCTGATTCTCATTGTAGATGAACATCTACACAGATGTTACTCCTTCAATTTCATTACAAAAGGAGACAACTGCTGAATAGGTTTTTTTTGTGATGTAAACATGGACCCAGCCAGAAATGGAGTAGATTAGCATTACTATTGTATGTGTATCAGTGGATGGTGTGTATACAAATTCTTGTATTTTGGGATTACTTAGTGCAAAAAAATAAAAATACATAAACAAATATTACAGTTTTTTACAGACGCTAGGACACATTTCTCAATACTTAGGTCACTTTTGCAAAACTCTTCACACAATCCTCCTAACTGACCGTCAGCTTGGCAAAACAGTTCATTTCACATTCAAAATGCACTACAACTACCAAAACACTTCATTCAGGTCTCAAATAAACTCATTCTTCCAGAACACTAGCAAAGGTTGACAGCCGACAAACACACTTTGTCACCCACAAAACAATGACCTAAAAAACACTAACAACATGTAGCATTACACAGTGTTTCCTTGTGTAAAACAAGGACACATCTCTGTTTATAATTTCAATATATGTTACTGGAATGAATCAGACATCATGCAGAATTCGTTAATATTTGTTTATGTATTTTTATTTTTTTGCACTAAGTAATCCCAAAATACAAGAATTTGTATACACACCATCCACTGATACACATACAATAGTAATGCTAATCTACTCGGTCTCCTCCATTTGGCCACAGGTTCTCATCCACATCACATCTTATGTCATCTAGGGCAACACACCTAGGAAAGAATCTTCTGGCTGCCAGAATTGAAGGAGTTGAAAAATTGAAGGAGTAACACCTGTGTAGATGTTCATCTACAATGAGAATCAGCTGTGGCTGGTTAAACTGCATTTTTAGATTTAAAATATGTTTCAATAAAATATTGCTGTTGGATTTTGCTGTCTTTTTAAGTTTTGCATTGTGTTATTGTTTTGGCCATAAGTTTAACAGTTTTGAAAACAGTATGTAAGCACATGCAAAATGTCCTGTCCGTACAAAGATTTTTGGCAGTTGTTGTGTCTGAGTGAGAAGATAATTCATGAAATTTGAGAGATGTAGTCATTGAATGCATTTTGTGCCAAAACAATGATAACTGGTCCTCAGTTTAGCCCACATAGACTTCTGTTGTGCTCACTGTGTGAGGAGTTTTGCAAACGTGACCTAAGTATTGAGAAATGTGTCCTAGCGTCTGTAAAAAACTGTAACGAATTCTGCATGATGTCTGATTCATTCCAGTAACATATATTGAAATTATAAACAGAGATGTGTCCTTGTTTTACACAAGAAAACACTGTGTAATGCTACATGTTGTTAGTGTTTTTTAGGTCATTGTTTTGTGGGTGACGAAGTGTGTTTGCCGGCTGTCAACCTTTGCTAGTGTTCTGGAAGAATGAGTTTATTTGAGACCTGAATGAAGTGTTTTGGTAGTTGTAGTGCATTTTGAATGTGAAATGAACTGCTTTGCCAAGCTGACGGTCAGTTAGGAGGATTGTGTGAAGTGTTTTGCAAAAGTGACCTAAGTATTGGGAAATGTGTCCTAGCGTCTGTAAAAAACTGTAAAACACACTTCAACCATGTTAGGACCATTAACGTTAGATACAATAGTTTGTCCACCAGAGGGCGGGTTACAATTTTCCTGTTGTCAGCGTGTTTGGCACACAACACAAGCTGATCTGAGTAGATTTGGGCAGGGTGAAAATGGATCGACAAGTGTTACAGAGATCTGTTTGTGTGTCGTGTGTCTGAAACAAAAACATTTCAGCCGAAACACTGGAAAAGTGGATTTAAAATACCTCCAAATGTCAGTGTCAGTATCAGCATTGGTATCGGATGCTAGTCATCACATTATTTTATATTTTTCTTAGAATTACTGTGTGGTATTGTGACGCCATTTTTACTCACTGTGACTGTGACTTCAGGTCCTCCAGGTGCGATGGGACATTCAGGCCCCGAAGGTCCCAAAGGACAAAAAGGAACTCAAGGTACACAAAACATTTCAAGTTAAAATTGAATTCATGATGTAGCTGCTCAGCTGAGTTAGAGCCACTGATCATCTCTGTGCTTTATGTGTGATCAGGTGAACATGGAGCTGAGGGGCCACCGGGTCTCAGAGGTCGTGAGGGCCCAGTTGGCCCGAGAGGTGAGCCAGGACCTCCAGGCTTTGGAATTAAAGGCGACAGAGGTATGGTTCATACTCAGAGCAATCAAAGACCTCGTCCAGCTTGACTCGCAAACAGTTTGTCACTACAAGATCTTTTATGTTTGGCTTCTGCAGGTGCTCATGGAGATCCTGGGGTTCCTGGGCCTGTAGGACCTATCGGCCCCCCTGGACCAAAAGGTGAGATCAGTAAAGATGGAGCTTTCAAGTTCAAGTAAACAAACAAACAAAAACATCTATGAATGCCTCCTTATTGAGCCATTTATGAGATGACAAGCATTTAATCCCTCGTGGTGTCTGTACCGTTTGCAGCAGCAGGTGGCAGTATAGAGTCAGTTTATGAATACAGCCTCAAGATGCAATTTTTCAGCTGACATTACTTATCAAAAAAAAACAAAACAAACAAAGAATGGCCTATCATTGCTTTATTTTTATTCATACTCTCCAGAAATATGTTTTATTTGTGACTTCATGCATAATTAAACTCATATGTCTTTCCTGTTTTTCCAAATAGCGTTACCAAAACACTTAGAAAGCTTTGGTTTAGAAAACACTGGAAAAAAGTTGTTGTTTTTTTCACTACAGTTATTTATTTACTTATTCGTTTATTTTACATCTGTGTCACTTTAGAGCAATTTTGATTTCTCAGTGTAATGAAAGAAAGAAAGCTCAAGCTTTCCTAAAGTGCCAATGTGAATCAAAACAGTTTTTAAATTCTTATTTTTGTCCAAATGCTGTTATAATTATTAATTGCTAATTATTCTTTCAGGTGCACAGGGGCTGTCTGGACTTTCTGGGCCACCAGGTTAGTGCATTAAATCGAATTCATCTACTTGCTTAGCGGAATTTACCACAAAATGTATTTAGCACCAGCTGAAAATAGCATCATTAGTGTTTTAACTTCATTCCTGGCCTTTAACATGAACTGCTTTGTGATAGGTCAACCAGGTCTTCAAGGTTTCCGTGGCGAATCAGGGCCTCCTGGGGCTAAAGGTGGGTTTCACACTACTCACCTGCTAAATAGTGTGAAATTCATAGTTAAATTATTTATTTTTTGATATATTATAACATCTTTTTCTTACTCTGCAGGTGATAGAGGGCTTGCTGGATTCCAGGGACTTAAAGGTTTGTTGTACATCCTGTCAGGATTTTAAAGGACCCTGTGTTGGGCTTGTTGATCAGAGTTTAATTCATTGTTTATTTCAGGTGACACTGGTGACAAAGGTCCCAGAGGTGCACAAGGTCAGCACAGCTTTGTAATTGAAACTGGATTTGTAGATGCAAAATTAGCATGTTTTAAACTCCGTTCAGTCTCTTAATTTTCTGATCGAGTTGTCTGACTTCTCAGGTGAATCCGGTTTACCAGGTCCGCCCGGGCCAGCTGGAGAAAAAGGCTCCAAAGGATCAGTGGGTGAGTCAGAGGATGTCTAACCTCGGATAGTAGATTCTAATAGATTCTCAGACACTCGGACTGTGGTACTGTGCTCGACTGCCTCCTGGTGTTTCATGTGGTTGTTTAGAACCTGCAGGAGCATGAAACAACATTCTCTGTCAAAGAGGAGTCTGCTCATAAGGCTTCCTCTGTCTGTAGCTAAGACTTGTTATTAAGTCAGCAGCATATGCGTTTATGTTTTAGATAAATTAAATATAAAATATTTTCTGCTTTTTGCCCATCAGGACTTTCTGGACAAGATGGCGCAAAGGGATCAAGAGGTGAATAACTCATCATATAAGCACTGCATTTGCACTAATTTACATATTATTTAAATAAGAATATAGAACAGATATAGGTAGAATTAATACATTTATTTCACACAAGTGTAAAATAGAATAATTAAAATAAAAATACATCAAAATAAATAAATCCTAATGCTATTCCTTGGGCCCAGGTGACCAAGGACCAGCTGGGCCTCCTGGACTCAGAGGTCCTGCTGGGCCTCCTGGGGATAATGGACTTCCAGGTAAGGTTGCTGCTCTAACACATTAGCAGATAATAAATCTGCTACATATATTCAGAAATATATTCATAATATTTTCCTTCTGTAGGAACACCTGGACTTCAAGGACCACCAGGTATGACTGTGCCATTAATACCTCTCCTGTTGTAGCATATTATTAATTCTCTGGGGGTGACACTTTGAATGCTGACCACACTGATGATGTACTTAAATTGTATTTTAGGGATACCAGGAAATCCAGGACAACCCGGCACCAAAGGTACAGCTGCGTATGTCTGCCTGCAAGTTTTTTTTGTGCTGTTGATTATGACTTTAACACCTTAACGTGAGATCTGCATGTCTGTTTAAGGTGACACTGGTGCACCAGGACGCATCATCAATGCAGGTAACAGAACATCATGAAATGTATATTTTAACAGACTCCTGATAAAGACAAGAATTTGACATCTGATAATCACATACATTTAGCAGCTGGCTCCACTGCTGTTGGCATCCCAGGAGCACCTGGGCCTGCTGGTCCTCCTGGTCCCCCTGGGGCTCCAGGATTATCAGGTCTGACGCTTGATAGCCCAAAAAAATAGTTGGACATTCATTTCATCGCTGAATTATAGTACCAGCATTAATGTTTTGTTTTTTTTATCTTCAATTTACCTCCTCAGGTCCCATCGGCCCTGCTGGTCTGCCTGGCCAACCTGGTACGTCATTGTGGTTTTTCTTGTTCTCAACTTGAATTTTCCTTTCAGATTCAGATTAAAACCCTAAATGTTTGCCTTTTCAGGTCCTAAAGGTGACAGAGGAGAAAAGGGAGACGTGGGAGAATCAGAACTATCCTTGAGTAAGAGTGAGACGGTTTCTTCAAGCAGAACAGACAGTGAGTACTTTTGAATGAATCTATCTATCTATCTATCTATCTATCTATCTATCTATCTATCTATCTATCTATCTATCTATCTATCTATCTATCTATCTATCTATCTATCTATCTATCTATCTATCTATCTATCTATCTATCTATCTATCTATCTATCTATCTATCTATATTGTATCAGAGTTTGGTGGCCAATGCTAACTTTTTTAACTGTTTTACTACCACTACAGAATCACATTTTTTACTTTAACCTGTCCCCCACTTGAGTTAGCATTACTTTGATAGTAGCCATTATTCAGTATTTGCCACTTCTCTTTAATAAACTTGTTTTTGTTTGTGCTTCAGGGCTGTTTCGTGAAAATGGAGGTTTGGCACAGTCTGGCCCACCCGGCCCACCGGGTCCACCTGGGCCTCCAGGACGTCCAGGTAGATAACACATTTTATATTTAGTAGAAGTTTCCAGCACATCTTCACATTGTTCTAAGGCGCACAGAGGAGAGGATAAAGTCTAAAGAGCCCAAAGCCCCAGGAACACTTACTGTAGTCTAGACTAGTCAATCAATACAGTTGTTCTATAACATTATAGACATAATAACAGGTAACATCTTTAAAAGTTGTGTGGGATTTGTTTGACACAATGAAAAATACCTACTGAGTCATTTGAAAATGTTTTTTATTAGGAGATTCCAGACAAGGACCTCCAGGACCACCTGGGCCCCCAGGCCAGCCAGGCAAGTTTCTGTCTCAGCGCTGTTGTCACTGCGTGTGAATCTGATCCATTCTTCATGTAAAAACTCTTATTTTGTTCTTTCTAGGTTATGGAAGACCAGGACCTAAAGGAGACAAAGGGGACTCCAGCTTTGTATCCAGCGCTGGTGGTATGATCCACAGTCATAATTCTGTTATATCTAGATTTGGGTTTTACATGTAGCTGCCCACTGCTTCACTGAGTGAATGGGTCAAATGCAGAGAAAAACAAGTAATTTCCCCATGGGGATCAATAAAGTATCCATTATTATTATTATTATTATTATTATTATTATTATTAATTAGTAGTAACAGAGCAATGCCACTGACTTCAGCACTGTTCTTCTTACAGCAGCCTTATATCCAGGACCACCAGGACCTCCTGGGCCTCCCGGGGCTAAAGGATCAACAGGTGATTAGTCTTTGTGAAGTGGTCTGATCTCTGCCTCTCTATTAGCTCTTTAACATACAATTTTTTATCTTTGTTTTAGGTCTTCAAGGGCCCAGGGGATACCAAGGTATAATTTTTATCTTTAATTTTTGTCTATATTTTGGCTTTTTTTAAAATCATGCATCCATTCATACCAAGCCTCTCTGCTTATATGCTTATATAACTTATATAACTCTTAAATAATTGACATTTGTGTCTCAGGTGAACCCGGTCAGCCAGGTGTGCCCGGCACCCCGGGAACACCAGGAACCAACGAGAGAGGTCAGGACTTCTAAATAATCACATTACAATTAAATTAAGCCATGTTTACACATGAACTTCAGAGGGGGCAATTGCACAAGCTGACACAACACAACGTCTGAATTAGAGAGCTGGCACATTAAAAAATACAGTATGCTGTATCATGTTACTTCAGATGTTTATGTATCAATTCTGACTTACAGTGTCAACATATGGTGGAGGACGTGGGCTCCCAGGACCACCGGGTCCACCAGGGCCTCCAGGGCCTCAAGGACTCAAAGGTAAAGCTAACAGCACTCTTAAATCAGTGGATGAGATGCGTTATATTAGCTGTATGAACTGTGAGTTTGTCACGCAACAACAATACATTTGTTGTTTATCTTCCAGGGGACACTGGAGCTCCTGGGATTCCAGGCGCTTCAAGAGGTAGATAAAATCATGAACCATGTCCTCATTTCTGTTTACAATTATAGACAAAGTCACGAGTGTCTTCTTCTTAAAAACAGAAATAGTTCACAGTGGCTTTAAAGTCCACTTGTACTCCACAGGATTTTAACTGTCAGGTTTTTTTTCTTCCCCAGGCTCAATCTCAGTCACGTCAGGTCCTCCTGGTCCTCCAGGTCCTGCTGGCCCTCCAGGCTTGCCGGGCTCCTTTGCTTCTTCTACTGAGATGCGGCAGTACATCAGTGACTATTTAAGTAAGAGTCTTTCTAAAGGGAGATCACTTTCAGAGGGCAGAACATGGTATTGACTTGTTCCATTTCAGGTAGAGCCAGGCAATCTGCCATTCCTGGACCTCCAGGTCCACCTGGACCACCAGGACCCCCTGGAACCTACTCAGGCTCTATAGATGACATCTCTCTTCGTGTCATTGCATACCTACGACGTAAGCATTTTTTAATTATGTGAGAGAGATGAATACTTATTTCAGAGACACAGTCAGTAAACTAGAACCACCTCTAAATGTTTTGTGTAATTTCAGGTTCAGACTCAGGGTTCAGCTTGGGTGTTCAGGGTCCTCCAGGACCACCTGGTCCTCCTGGACCTGCCTCTGGATCCCTGACAGTCAGCGGTCTCATAGCTATGCTTCAGAGTGAGTACAATATATATTTTAGCTGTATCATACCCAGCTTGCATTCAGTACAGCACCTCTACAGTCTCTTCATCATCATCTATCATGCATCATTTTTTGTTTTTTAAGCTTGGATGCACCAAGCTAAACTGTGTCTTTGCTCTGATCTGTCCAGGAGATGACGTGAGGAGATATTTGACAGGACCACCAGGGCCACAAGGGCCACCAGGACCACCAGGGACATCAGTAGGACTTTCAGGCAGTTATAGAGTAGAGGAGATAGCTACATATGTCTTCAATTTCATGAACGGTTAGCAAAGATTCTTACCTAAAAACACTAAACATGGATACAGCAACTGGGCTTAAACTAATGGGTTTTATGTTATTTATAGAGAGAGGGATTGCAAGAGGTCCACCTGGGCCACGTGGTCCTCCTGGGGTTGCAGGGCCTCCTGGTCCAGCAGGGTCTGGCTTCACTACCGCTACTATTGACTATTCTGCACTAATAAAGAGTAAGAGCATTTAATTAGTGTCTGTCTCTTTTTATTAACAGACACCAACATGTTTTATCTGGATAACCAAAATAACCTGCATACAGAATGATCTGGATTCAAAGTTTCTATAAAGTTACTCACTCATCTTCTTCCTCATATCTTCAACTTTTTTTAGATTCAGATTTCCGTTCATGGATCGCATCTGCTGTGCAACAAGGCCCTCCTGGTCCTCCGGGTGTTCCAGGGCTACCCGGCCCTACTGGCCCTCAGGGCCCGCCAGGAGTCTCCACTGCTACTGTGTATGGGGCAGGAGGTCGTGGCTACAGCTTGGAAGAAATCCAGCGTTACTTGCAGGGTATGTCTAACAGAGAGAGTGACAATAGTCTTGTGTTTACGAAGCGATGTCTAACCATGAAAAATCACTTGGATACTAACTGTTTAAGGGTCGACTAAATAATTTTACACCAGTGGAAATAATTTTAAAAGTATCAGAAATGTTATCCATCCTCGAATTAAATTTCAATTAGTACTCAAAGAAATGTTATTTGTGAACAAAAATTAGAAGTTTGAGCTCCTGTCTCTTTAAGACCATTTTCGCCCGATTGGTTGCCCCTCACCAGGCTTCCGCAAACAGAATTCAGTGCTCCACCGCTTTATCTGAGGCCAAGATAAAGCCAGAGTAATGTCATCTTGGCACAGTAGTAGAAAGAAATAATTTAAAACCAAGTATTTGGCTCACCACAGTTTATTTTATGTATGCTGACCATATTATTTAGAACATCCAAATTCTATAATACATTCATATTATATATTACTGAAAAATTAGGACAGGTTTAGAGATGCAAATGAAGAAGAAGAAGAAGCGGTCTTTTGTGGGATGAGACATGCAGTTCTGGCTTATTATGAAATTCATATCAATCATATCTTTTAATCTTGAGTTTAATACAAGATTAATTTTTAATTTGTAAAATTTAATTTGGACGGTTTTTGCTTTTTTCTATTCATCTTCTTATTTAAACATGCAGTTAGTGGGGATAGGTTAATTGGTCAATCTGTGAGTGAATGTGAGTGCGAATGGTTGTCTGTGTCTCTATGTGTACACCCTGGACAGACTGGCGACCTGTCCAGGGTGTACCCCGCCTCTCGCCCTGTGACAGCTGGATAGGCTCCAGCGCCCCATGCGACCCTGGAAAGGATAAGCGGAAGTGAATGGATGGATGGATGGATGGATCTTCTTATTTAATCCAAAATCAGTTTGTGCCAGCTTTGTTCATCTTGGTCTCTATTCTCTGCCAGGTTCTGGGTTTAGAGGTCTTCCTGGCCCTCCTGGTCCTCCAGGTCCACAGGGTCCACCAGGCACTTACACTGGATCAGTTTCTTACAGTGGGAACTTCCCCAGGGAGAGCATCCGCACTGAAATTCAGCAGTATCTAACCAGTAAGCTTTGGACATCCCACACAGATACAAATATGAAAAAACATTCCCAGCAGCACAGATGAGAGCAGATATGACACATTTTCTCTCTCCAGGTGACAGTGTTCGCCGTACCATCACGGGACCTCCAGGGCCTCCCGGTCCAAGGGGTCTGAAAGGAGAGCGTGGAGAGCCAGGCTACCTCCAGACCTACGCACAGAGCCAGACCTACGCTCAGGGTGACTCTCACAACAACCCACAGATCAGACAGATTGATGTCAGCAAGCTTGCTGAGACACTGGACTACTCTAATGTCGCCATAAAAGTTACAGACTACATCAAGAGTAAGTAGATTACCAGTTACTCTACCAGTTTTTGTACCTTTGTGGCAGATGTGCTGTTAGAATTACAGTTCCTATATTGCTGGGAATTCTACATGCTAGACCTGACGTTCAATGTTTCTTAAGGCCTGTTTTTTAGCCAGTATGGTTTTTTGCATTTTTTGGCAAAAAAATGGCACCATAACAATTATATTATGATATTAGCAATAGTGCATTGGTTAATGCATCCATCTAACAAGTGTAAGATTCCTGGTTCAAGTCAGAGAGGAGACAAAAAACCCTCACAGGGTTGCATCAGGAAGGGTATTATCACAACTCTGAATTCAGATTCAGTTAGAAGAATTTGAATTAAGTCTCTGTCTCCAAATTAAGCACAACAGTGCTGCATCCATTATGAGCAGCCTCTTCTGTGAATGCTCTATGCTTGGCAAACCATTGAAAAATGGTAGCGTGTTGCATGTTAATAACACATACACAGAGCCTGATCCCAGTACGGGGACCTTGAGGATTTGAGTACTTCTCACTTAGGCCGATGAAAGACATGCAAATTAACTTATATGACTACAGTGCCTTCTTTTTTTTAAATTACTTTTCTGCAGGTCAGGGCCTGCTGCAAGGGTATTCAGGTGGGGCTTCTTTGACCACAAATGTTCGAGCTATTCAAGGCCCGCCAGGCCCGCCTGGCCCACCTGGACCACCTGGTCACAGTCGTGTTTTTGCAGCTTACGGCAATATCACAGCTGATCTCATGGACTTCTTCAGAGGTAAATATACTTATGATTTTCCACCCACTTGAACTGTCTCAACTTCTGAAGTGTTGCTAGACAGTGCAGTTTTACCTCTAACAAATCTGTTTTCTGTCCTTTCACAGTCTATGGCACCATTCCCGGCCCTTCAGGAAGCCCTGGGCCAAAAGGGGAAAGAGGGTACCCAGGACCCAAAGGTGACAAAGGTACACAAAACAGATTTTATTCAGTGCGTACAGGTAGAGTAACATTTTAGTGCAGAAACAACAAGAGTGTTTTGTATGGTTACAGGTGATCCTGGACCTCCAGGTTTACCTGGAATACCAGGGACATATACTGTCCAAATTCCACACAGAGTGCAGAAGAGGGAAGCAGGTAAGCTATTATGATGTCAAACTACAGGAAAAACAACCAATTACATGCAATACTGTGCAAAAGTCTTGAATCAACGCTCATTTCTTGACATTTTGCTTCTAAGGAGCCAGACTTTCTTGTATTTTTTGTTGAGGAACAGTTCTCTAGGATTTCTGTAGGTTTTTCAAAGGTTTTCTTTCAGCATTGGCTGCTTTTTCACTTCTTTTCAGTTCACTCATTGTTCCTGACCATTTTTAGAGGAATATTTATTTTATGTGATAAGCCACTTAACACTGACCTATGAATCAGTCAGGCATAAAAAATTATCAACTGTCATGTTTACACATAGCAGACAACTTATATTTTTAGGCTCTTAGTTATCAGCAGTTAGTTTTTAAACCAACAAGGTGATTCCCAAATAGATCTTAGCCAAAAATACAGACTATCTCAGCCTGGTGTGCAGTGTGACCTTTACAAAATTTGAGGAAACTGGATAAGTGGCAGGTCTAAAAACTATGTACAGAAGATGAACAGTATCTGAAAGTGAATCTGAAGGGAAACTTTGTGCCACACGACACAAGAACGGGACTGAAAATCAGTGGCGACTGGTCTTATTATCAATATGTGCAGGGGAGTTTAGGTGACAGGTACAACAGTGTGTCTATAAGCTATCTAGAAAACACAATGGTTTTGAGGCTATGGAATACCATCTGGACAGTTTTCATCATGACAATGATCCTAAACACACAGTCACTGCAGTAAAAGCATACCTGAATAGAAATAGAATAAAACTGAACACAATGAATCATGGATCTATCTCCTCTGAGTCTAGACCTCAACATTATTTGAGCGTAGTGGGATCATCCTGACAGACAGGAACAAAAGGAAGCCAGCGTCCAAAGGTCTTTGAATGTCCTTCGGGAACCCTGGAGAACTATTCCTGAAGACTAAAAGAAAAAACAAGAAAGCTTTCCCTAGTGTTTAGGCTGTGTTAAAGAGTAAAGGTTGTCGTACTAAATATTGACTTCCAAACATGTTAGAATTTTCCAAATGCTTTTTTTTTTACTGTATTTCCATGTTTGCACATATTTTCAATTTTCCTAGCAAAATATAAAGAAATGAGGGGTGCCGGTTTTGCACAGTACCGTACATATGAACCAGTGCATTCCTACACACTCTTTTTCATCCCCTGCAGGCAATAAACTTGTTGGTCGTCGTCAGAAGCATCGCCGTCAGGCTGGCAGCGGTTAAAGGGCTAACATACTACTGGATCATAACAGATTTCATTTCATTTTCACTCAGTTTTTTTTTAGGTCTCTAACTGTACCAATTTAAGTAGCTAAAATGCTGTTTCCAACTGTAGAAAAGTCCGTTTGAGAAAATAAAAGCAGCCAGAAAAATGCATCAGTGTCTTTAAAACAGCTTCAGTAGACATTAAGGGTTTTTCAGGCATATACTTCATTTTGTTTTAATTATGTGGGTGTATAATGTTTACTCTGTTTAATTAGAAGCTTGCAATCAGACTTTTTCCTGGGGCAGCTTTGTTTACGAGAATATATTTTTAAGCAACAAGTAGCAGTTGCTGATATTTTTTGCATCTTTTTCCACACTGAGTGCCTGGTGTACCTTTTTTTTTTTTTTTCTTTCTTTTTTTTAAATTGTTGTCATTTGAGGATTATATTGTATTGAGGGCTATATAAGTGTATCCATAAGCATTCGTTGCATACAAATTACAACAGCTTACTCTTTAAATGCATACATATATTACTATGTAAACCTGACAGTCTCAGACAGAGGGAGGGTTACAGTTAATGTTGCTGCAGGCACAACTAATAATTGTGGGTTAGAGAGACATTGTTGGCGTGGTTGAAAGAGTGACTTGGATGATCACTAAGAAGTGGATTGGATTGTATATTTTTTGTGTGAAAGGGCACTGAATTTGATATATTTTTCTTTATACCTTTAAGTGTTGCAGAGATTAAGTTATAAAATGTTCCCAGATTATGTTTTTACATGATTTATACCTATTGACATTTTGTCAATATAAAAAAAAGAAGGAAAAACAATAGAAAAATAAACCTATTTTTGGACTTGTGAGTTTTGATATTTGTACTACTAAATTTGTCTAAAAATAAAATTAACTCAAGTTGCCGAATAAACAGTCAATATTTTATTTACAAGAAAAAAAATGTCCATATATAAAGACACATTAAATACATTTCATCTGACATAAAAAATGCATATACTAAAGAATATTCATTGTGATAGAATGAAACATTAAAATGCTGTAACATAAAATAAAAAAATATTTGAAATCTATTGGTCGAATGGTGTAATTCACATGACAGCCTCCAGAAACTCCAATAAAAATCCAGCATTTATGACAAAAATCAAATCAATGTTTATATATAAGCATACAGAAATTATAACATGCATCGATGCTATATGGTGGCAAATGAAACTACAGTAATTTCTTGTTGTGAACCATCAATACTTTATCGTAAAACGCAGCAGAGGGCATCTCCTCACACACTGAAACTCGTACAGTTAAAGGACTGCTCTCAACAAGTGCAAAAGTTCACCATGAAGAGCGATTACAGCATACCAGGAATACAGGCTTCGATTAGGCATGGCTGTAAAATACTAAGGGCATATTTGAAAAAAAGGAAAAGAAAAAAAAAAAGAAGAAGCTAAAAGTAATTTTAATAAAAGGAAAACAATATGTTGAAACAATTCAGCTTGGAGTTTGATTAGGCTTTGGTGAGGCAAAATTTTCTACTGCATATTTTTTTCTTTAGCTCATGTGGCAATACAGTGCAAATCAAAAGCTTTACATTCCTTCGGTAATTATTCTTTACAAGACGTCATTAGTTTGTGAGATTGCTGCTGAAAGTCAAAGGGAGAACTGATTTAGTTAACGTCAAAAAACCCCAAAAAAACCCCAACCCAACAGGCCACCTCTGTGTTTTGCTGACCGGCACTGAAATCAAATTATGTGCTAAATCAACAGATATATTTTTTGTTCATTCATCTCTTAAGATGGTGAAATGCTTCTGGCAAGCACAGTATTTATTTAAACCTCATATCTAGGTACACACCTACAACACAGTACATTATTTTTCATCTGAACTCACAGCCTCCCGATCCCAACATTTTAACTCCCGTTAGACATCAGACACTGTGCACAGAAGACTACACAGACATAACAAAGTCTTACATCTATACATGGTTGTCTTTTGACTCCGTCGCCCTTCAGCAAGGTCTACTACTACATGCAGCCAAACTAAATCTCAGAGCAGTCTTTGATAACCAGCTTGTGTGAATCGATTACACTGATCTCATGACATCTTGTGATTATGAGCAGAATTGATAACCAGTTTTTTAAGTGCAAAACATTCAGGTGGGAATTTATTTACTGCAAGCTGCAGAAAATGCAGGGAAGGGCCTAAACGCAGAGAAAAAAAAGAACACGAGGCACTGGAGATTATTCATATTGTAGCAGAGCTAAGCTTAACGATAATAATCTGAAAAGCATGACTGACCTCAGCTACCAACCGCAGACTTTTAAAAATCTGAACATGCTCAAAACAAGTGCATATCATTCATTTTGAGTCTTCCCAGCAAGCTGAGGAAACCCAATTAAGTAATGGAACGGTGTGTAGGCACGTCATGCTCGCGAATGGTGGAACTTAAGTAGTGAAACGTGTTCACGTTTTTCAGTTAGCGGTCAGAGAAATGACGCCTCGGCTCGTCCTTCAAACTCCACTCCTTTTTAAACTCTGGAGGAGTCGAGTTTGAGAGCAGAGTTTGACAGCAGTCTGCTTTGCAGCACGGACGAACATTAGGCTACAAGCCAGAGTTATTCAGGTTTGGGATGGGATAAAATTTGGATACTCGACTCTGAGTGGTTGGATTAAGGCATTCAGATTCACCACTCATCTTGAAGAAGACCTCCTGCTCCTGGAGCTTCCGTGTGAACTCCTCCTCTAACGCCTGCAGGGGGCAGCACATACAAACAGAGTCAACCAGTTTGAAGATAATATGAAAAATTCTGTTGAGACAGCCTGCACAGGTGGATCCTGAACATGGCGTCACTAGAAAGAAAATGGAAGAAATAAAGTCACAAACATGGATAATGAGCATACCTTCTTCCTTGGTCTTAGCTTCTCTCTCCACTCCTTGATCTCTTGGCTGTGTTCCTCATCCAGCTCCTTCAGCTTTTGGGTCTCATGTTCAATCAGAAGGTGGCATTTCTCATTCTGAAAGAAAATGTGTGTTAACACGGTGCTGTCATGATTAATGAATCCTGTATACGTCCCTACACTGCGACATATCTTGCTTTTTATTCCTTTAAAAATAGATGCTGTCTGACATCTTTAATTTGTCCTCTACTTATTTTCTGATAATCTTCATAAGTCACTGTTCATTTATGAATCTGTTGCAGTCACTTTCAGTCAGCAGAGCAAAAACTTAAAGGATTAAAGATTAAAAACTTAAAATGCACATTAAATATGCAGTATTAAATAAATGATAAAAAAAACCTTATAAATTAATAATCATGTTAAACTAGAACTACTGCACTGCAGTTTTACTTCATAGCAAACAGGCTGCAGATTCCATTCGAGTTCAGACTCATAACAAATGTAGTTAAGACTGAAAGTATTTAGTAGATTAGAATCAATCTGCTATAGCAGAAAGATTAGTATCTACCTGCTCTAGAGTTATGGTGCTGAATTAAGTGTTTTTGCAGCGCATTTGCAGTTTCAAAGTGAAACTGACCTTTAACCTTTTGGATAAAAATGAATTAGATTCAACTTTTTTTTTTTCCAGAATGACATTTTTGTCATAATTAGTATATTAATTATTTAACTGTTGCCAGAAAGCATTTAATTCAGCTCTGTGATCAGAATAAGATCAATAGTAAGAGTGTGAAGTGACCGGCAACACCTAATAGAAATCGATACCGCTGGCCTCCAGAAACTCTTTCTACAGGCTGCACATAAACATTTGCAACATGAGCATGGATTAACCGAAGCAATAAAAACAGAGGATAGATATACAAGGAAGCCATAAATATTAATGGAATTTAGTGAGAATATTTCAAACAATAGTACCAAGTACAATTATGATTGCATGTTTTAAATAGCCTCTGCTACAAATGTAGCCTTGTTAATGTTTACTTTTCATTAGCATTAAAAGAAATATGTAGAAAAACTACTGAATCCTGTTGAATTTGAATGTCTCAAATGATTATTTTTTAAACTGTATATATTCTTGATATGGTTATACTGCAGCCTACACAGGAAGTACCCAGTCTTTCACCCTATCACAGCTGGAATAAGCTTCCTGTAACCTAAAGGTAGATGAGTTGTTAAGAAGATGGATGGAAGGATGGATGGATGGATGGATGACGTGGTTATGTGTGTTTTGCTCAATACTCTGGAGCTCCATAGAAATGTAGTTTAAAACATATACGATAAACATAAAAAGAGTGTGAATGTGAGCGCGTTGAGCCCCACCTGCAGCTGCTGCAGCTCCCTGATGTTTGAGTCACACTGTAGCTGCAAATCTCTCATCTGGTTCTCATGTTTCTGGTGTTGGTGCAGTCTCTCGCCCTTTTGTCTCTTTTCTTCCTGCAAAGCAAACTGGACCATGGAGACAAAAACACAACAGACAGATGTGAGCATGATTTGCGGTTTTCACACAAGGCATAGGAACTGCTAAAAATGATGCATTTTTTTTCTCTATGCCTTTGGTCATAGTGTCTATTTCAAATAAACTGACCGTGACTACAAAACAACACAAGCATGTTGCGTATTAACATTCAGAATGTCAGCGAATAAACTATTTGCACAAACTAAAATTTAAGATTTCCTCCAAGATCGTTCACTGAGCTTTCATCCACAAAACTAAACTGAAAGTGCAACTTGAGAATGATGGCGTCAGTATGGATTGTGAAATGGTGAGTTGGAAAGTTTCTGGTCTGAGATCCAAACAGGCTGGAATAATAAAGGGTACTGTGTTTGTATTGGTCAGCGCCCAGGTGTGAGTCTAAGCCAGTGTGAAACATTACTGCTGAGAGAAAGAGGAGGAAAAAACCCCCAACAAAAACTGATGTCCAGTCACTTCTTTTAAAAATGGTCAAACATCACTAGCCCGAGCTCGCAGCGCCTCTACCTGTTTTATCCGCTCTCTCTCCTGCTCTGCGGTGATGGATGCTGTGGCGGTGATGCGGAGACTCTTCTTGAACATAGCCATGCGGGTCTTGGCCTCGCTCCGTTGGATCTTGGGCAGACGCACCCTCTCTTGAGTCTGTTTGTTCTTCAGCTCCTCTATCAGACGCTGGTTGTAGCCCTGCATTTGCTCCATCTCCTATAAAACACACGAATGCCCACAGTTTTGTTTTAGTGGGGTTATTTAAATTTTACAGTTACATTTACAGTTCCACTCTGTGCTTGTACCTTTTCATGCCTTTTCAACAGCTGGTGTCTCTGCATGAAGTACTGGTCTTTCAGCTGCTGCTTCAGCAGTTGGTGCTTTTCCTGCAGATGGCGCTCCTCCAGCTCCCACATGGCTGCCTCTCGAGCTACAAAACACATGTGAGCACAAACAAGGCTAAAAAAAACATGTGCATGCATGTTTGCTGGTTACCAACAGGGGTCTGAAAACCAAACAAAAAGGCAAAATTGGATAGGCAGCAGCACATCCCCTTAAACACAGTGTCTCAGTCGTCTGGATGTCACAGTCAGAATTTACACACTTGGCAAGCAAAGGAGGCATCGCTGACATCAACTTCCTCTACACGCTGACTCAAAAATAAAAGTACATCTCAGGCTGTGGTTTCTTTCATGTCTGTGTCTGGCATGAAAATGAGGTTTGAGACACTTGAATCTTGCACAGGATACGTGAGGTAAGTTGTTTGCCTTTTTGTCATGTTTAAAACAGCAGCAGTCTTAAGACAGAGTGGCACAAAATGTGGTATCTCTGACTATGTTCTCAGTGTTCGTGTGAATATAACACTGCAGCGTAATTCGAATCAGTGATCACCAGATTTACAACACAATTACAAGTCAACTGGTAAACACGAGGACCCTGTAAACCTAAAATACCCTGTGATCATTTGTGTAGCTCAATAATTAATTCCTATGGCATACATTACACAATTACCCTTAAAAAAGATTAACTCCAAAACAGAGCAGTAACAGAGTCGGGTCTTCTACCTCTCATAAACTGCTGTTTGTGGTTAAGGCAGTCTCTCTCAATCGTGGCAATCTCCACTTTATGCTGCTGGATGATTTTCTTTAGAGCTCCATCCAAGTCTTGCTGCTGCTTCTGTAGGAACTCTTGCTCCTGAGGAGAGAAGAGCAGTGAGAAACTGCCTGGGGAAGACATGGAGATCACTCAGAGACAGCAAAAAGTAGAGAGGGGAAGCACAGCAGTGTCACAGTTAGACTGCATCTTAATGATCGAATCTGCCTGAAGCAAAATAATGTAATCTAGCCATTCACTTCAAAATTCAGTACAACACAGAGCACTAAGATGTCACATCATCAACTGGACTCAGCAAAAGAGACACTCAGAGTTCATGGATGGCAACGATCCACAATGGAAGTGAAGAAAGAGAGAAAAGTTAACAGTTTAGTAGAGATACTGTGGCAAAGTTTTATGCAAGACAACATCTACAGTGACATTCACATCGTCCAGAAACCAGCCTACATTACGCATGACTAATTGCATAAGAAGCCAAATCTTCTATTTATTTTATTTAACTTTATCTAGCTAGTGTTAACTGTAAGTTGTATTGCGATTATAAAACTATTATTAGGTAAAACTGATCATATAACTCACTTGATTATAAGAAAACTAAGGTAACGCTGTTATTATACAGTTGAATCCAAATTAAGATGGTTCAAGTGTGATCTCATAATCCACTTATACACAATGAGTGACTCATCTGCCCTGAAAGGCAGGCTGTCTATATTGGCTGACAAAGACAAACATGGATCCAGACAGAATTCATCAAGAGCTGCCACACAGCGGTGCAACCCAGATTTAATCTAGTCTTAAGCAAACGGTGTAATACAAGATAAATACCATATAAAATACACAGACTTGATGTATAACATTTGTGAACTGGTGGAGGAAAAATACTAAGCAAGAGAGGAAGAAAGAACCACTGCACAAACACAGTGATGACAACACTCAAAAAGGAAAAAAAAGAAAAAAATCCCAACGTTGCCCATGCTTACATGTGTTGAACCATCACAAACTATCCTGTCATGTAACTTCACACACATCTAAGTATGGGCCAGAGATGGAGAGATACGGGGCGGGATGGGGGGGCACTTACATCCTGCATCTGAGCGTTGAAGAGTGCGCATGAGGACAACTGAAAAGACTGTATCATAACCTGGGCCACTGCCTGTGGAGGAGAGCACACAGCGCACTTGCCCTGATCAGGGACAGACAGCACACAGCAGCCTGAGGATCTCTCACGTCAACACTCACTCAGCACTCACACAGATCCTTCCTACATTAAAAATGGGTTTTCCACTTTGGGATTGTTGGTGAGTTTAAGGCTCGTGGCGAGGTCTGGATGAATGTTAGGAAGTCAATCAATTAGTTGTCAAAACTCTTTGTCTTGCCATGCTTCAAAGCGGCTCAGAATTTTAGCATTTTTGTTAAATCCAGCTGGTAAAAAAAGCAGTTTTGTTACTTTCAATGCTACTTACAGAATATTTAAAACAAAATAAATTAAGGTTTACCTTTCAAAGAAAAGAAGACATTTGTTTGTGTGTCTCAGACTGAGCACAGGAAAACCAAGTTTTGAAAAGGTCTTTCAGTAACGATCTTTACTGTGGAGACAAAAGCTATGTCTGCAGTCGCTCCTTTGTTAAGAGAGCCTGAATGGTGCCTGAGGTAGCTGGTAAAATGAGATCTGACACTTCTGAATCATCATCACCACCACAGACTGTATGATCACCACTGACAAGTGTAGCATTACATAATTAAATTCCACATATGTAGTGTCAGGAACAAAGATGAAGAATTGCAATGTGGGATGTTTTGTACTTGATGGACGGGTGTGGGATGTGCAGTATTGAGTAGCAGACTACATGTTATGGTTATTACATTTTGGACACTTTTCAAAGGAGAAAACCTTACAGTGCATCTAATAATGATTATTTTTTGTTTTGAGCAGTCATCAGTTAAAATAAATGATTTTTCCATATCAGTGAAGATGGAGGTAAACAAGTATTCAGATTTGAAGCAAATCTAAAACATTAAATTTGTGTTTCTTTTGTTTTGTCGATTAATTTTCTGAGGAAAAATAAAAAAATATTCAGAACCCGATTTGATTTTTAACACTGACATGTGTTCAGTGGCCACACCACAAATTTTACTTCCATAAAGATTCTAATATTCATTTTTTGGTGACAGCTGGAAATCTCAAAGTTCAATTATATTTTTCATTACTGAGGAAAACAGTAAAAGGTGGATGTTGCTTCCTTTGAGGCAATTTAATTTTTTGTTCCTCCTACCTTTATTTAATAAAAGGCTGAATATTGTAAAAATCTTTTTAATATAGTCCAATAGAACACTTCCACTGCTATGTGTGACAAAGTAGGAAAATTAAATCTTTATCATAGGATAGAAATCATGAAAGCAAAAAATTTGTCAGAAACCTTGTATGTAACTTCACTGGTGACTGTATGTTATAATTTATTTCTCCTGAACAAATCTTCATATATATGTGTAACATAAAGGGAATTGCTATTTTTTTAAAGCTTCTACCTGAAGCACAAATTTGGTTTTGCCAAAATTCAGTGAGAGCTAACCATTTAACTGTAGCGTGTACATGGTATTATTAAAATCTTAGAAAATTTTTTTTATAAAGAAGGAGAATATATTCAAAAGTCAATACAGCTCAGTAGGTAGTAGATAGATAGCAGATAGGGAGCAATTACATACACAGATAATACTCCAGACACAGAAGGTGATGCTTTACCTCTGCAGTGTTGAGGAGTGTGAGGTCCTCCTTTAAGCGTTTCATGAGCTCTTTTTTCTTGTGTTTGGGTGAATGTCCAACTTCCTGTATGGCCTAAAGTGTGTATGTGCAGAATCGGTTTGATCTCTATAGTCAGAAAATCTAACAAAGCTGGCCAACAACAGTAAGAGTCATGCACTGCCCAGTCTGAGAGGAGAGATACTGGATCCAGCCACCAACTGATTTAAAGTCAACATGCTTAATTTCCACCTCCTGCATTTAACGTTTCTTTGAACTGTCGACTTGACCCCCATGAGTTAGAGTCATGTTAAAAGAAAGAATTTGACTTGTGCACGGCAGAAGATGTTAGCCTCAAAAACAGCTCGCCCTACATTACTTTGCATTCGATTAAGTCTCGCAGCCATGAACATGATGATTCGTGGGGGGAAAAAAAGAAAAAGAAAAAAATAGAATAACTGAGTTGGAATTGTTTTGTAATTACAAACTAGATTTAACAGTGTAATAAAGCAGGTTCAACATGGTTTTCTTCCAATTTGCCATTTATAGA
The DNA here is from genome assembly GCF_057381845.1 of Rhamphochromis longiceps. Classification (NCBI taxonomy): domain Eukaryota; kingdom Metazoa; phylum Chordata; class Actinopteri; order Cichliformes; family Cichlidae; genus Rhamphochromis; species Rhamphochromis longiceps. The sequence continues at coordinate 15,039,270 of NC_140569.1, read as the reverse complement.
GGACTTATAATTTTGTTAATAATGAATCTGTTGATTATTTATCCATCTTGACCTTAAGATTTCCAAAAGAATACTGCAGCACTATTGAAGACAATTCCATGTCAGTTAGTCAGACCAAAGGCATTTATTATTTGACCCAAATAAGCCCAACACCACTTGGAAAAACCTTTCAAATCTGGCCATCCCATGACCAAAGCAACCTCACACACTCATACAAGAAACATGGTTAGTTAAATACACAGTAACAGTACATTTCAATAAAGATTACAACATGACAAAATGCAAAAAACACATCTTATCCATAGCCTAATTCTTGGATTTTTACATCTAAACACCAAGAAAGCAAACGCAAGCCAACCTGTAAAACAGCATTAAGTAGAATGGCAATAACAAGTAAGTAGCCTAAGCATCAAACTGGGAGGAGCATGGCAACCACCAAGGCATCATTGTACACAACAGATGGCAATAAGCACTACTGCCCTTAAGAACATAAAAAGGCACACCCAGAGAAGCATTTAAAGGCTACTAAAGAGCACAGAAAGAGCCAGGAAAGACTTATAAAGACCAAGCATGAGAACATCTGCACCATCAAGCAAAAGCTTAAGTCATCAACGTGTCAAGATACTATCCTGACTTTTTGTAAACAGTTTTCTAAAAATAACAAACACACCCCAGGAGCAAAGTATTTCTTAAGCTGCAACCAGAAGCCTCTGGGCAGATGAATAATGGATACAACAACATGAATGAGCAGCATCTAGGAGAAGGATAGCACAGCCTGTCTGGGTAACATTTGCACACATACAGCAGGGCGCACCACTCCCATAGGATTAGTATGAGACAGCCAGGTTAGCCACCGGCTAAGTTGTAAACACATGCACCATTAAACGGCTTGTGCAGTACACATCACATGCAGCTGCTCTGGATCACAAGCTCCCAAATTTAAGTACTACTCAGCCCACTTCCACAGAGAAACACACATGCAGGGTCATACCTCTTTCTTGCGGTTCTTCAGCATGTTTTGGAACTTTGAGAGCTCCTTGTCTTGATCTGCTTTGATCCGTTTGGCTTCGTCTCGGAGCCGGCTGGTGTGATCCTGTTCCAGTCGCTCAATGGTCTGTTTCTGCTTCTTCTCAAGGTTCTCCACTTCTTGGTCGTATTGACGCTTTTTAGCCTGCAGAATTGATACGCACTAGGGTCACCCTGACTATTCCAAAACAATATTTATTTATATTAGATTTTACATAATCTCTTTGTTTTTTTTGTACGTTTTTTCATTTTGCTTTTAATGCAAATTAAAGTTTCCAATATTGTGAAAATTAAGCAGTTAAGGAAAATCTGGCAGCACATTTGATGTAAACACTTGCATTAAATTTAGCCCAGATTTGACATTAAGGTGCTTGTTTTTCAAGGAGCTAGCCAAATGCCAAAAAAAGAAGAAAGAAAAAAAGCCCATCACACTAGTGCAGTACAACCAGAGTGACTCACAGTAGTTTCCTGTTCAAAACGCCTGTAGATCTGCTCTCGCTGCTGCTGCAGCTTGTCGCTCAGCTGCTGCTGGGCCCTTTGCTCCTCTTTCTGGAGGAGGCGAAGCTCTCTCAACTCCTGCCGCCTGCAGTGAACATATCAATATAAGGGCATGATATTTACTTATTAAAAAAAATCTAATACTTTTTTCACAAAAACATGGATGGAATTTTATGGTTGCACATCAGTGACTTTTTAAAAAAATATATCTAAATGTTTATTTCAACTTTAGTGACTCATTCATACTCTATGGCTTTTCGTGCTTTGATGAATCTTTTTAAAATGTTTGATTCACATTTGTGTCATATATTACTAACAGGAGGGTCGTGCAGTAGTCAGACAGCACTTGTACACACAGTAACAGCAACATGCCTCATGTCTTTACAAGGCAACATGAGAAATGACAGTAATATAATGCGGCATTCATCACGGGAGATAACCCATCTGGCATTTGTAAAAAGCTGTGGGAGTTGTAAAAAGAGCGAGCACTATTTAAGGCAGGCGAGTTAAATGGGTCATGTCACACATTTAGAACAACTGTATGTCAAGCAGATTAGATACAGACGTACCTCAGGAACCTCATCTCCTCATTCCTGGTGTCGTTATCAGTCACTATCTTAGACGTTGTCACACTAACCTCCACACCATCCACCATGAACTTGCGTGTCTTTTTAAGAGTCTTCTTCTGTCGTTTTGACTCCTACCAAAAAGCAGGGTTGCTTTAGAGGATCGAGTAATCAGGGTAGTGTTGATAATGTAATAACTGATGGTGTAATAGTGGCACAGACTGTATTACCTGCAAGGACACAGAGCCCCCTTCTTTGCTCTTAGACAGGAAGCTGGAGATAGACAGATTGAGGTCGAGGCTGTTGCTATCAGCAGCAGAGCTGCTCCCAGAGTCAGAATCCTTCTCCACATCTGGCCTGATCACAGCAGGGCTTCCTTGCTCCATCTTGGCTTCTGAATCCGTTTCGCTCTCTTGGACAGAGACAGCATCTTGGGAAGTGCTCTCATCTGCGTGGGTTGCTTTCTCTTCTTCTTCGTTCACACAGGAATCTTTAGGTGGGACCACTGAATCCTCAGGGGTGTCTTTAACTTCATCACAGATGCCATTTGTAGACTCAGTTGGTACTTGTTCCTTTAGCTCAGCTTCCTCTGTGATCTGGCTCTCTTGTTCAGGCTGCTGTGACTCCTCATGGGCCTCATCCATAGGCTTCTCTTCTGGTTTTGTTTCTATAGGCTCAGCAGATGACTCATCCACACTTAATTTTGTGTCTTCATTTATAAACGTGTGTCTTCCATCTGATTCCATATTCTCAATGTTTACATTTTCATCTGTGCCATTAGCCATGGCTTCCATTGTGTTCCCTGTTAGTTTGGGTTCAGTCGTTTCCTCCTCGGATTCTTTGCTTTCTTTTTCTACCTCTGGCTCATCTCTTGGAATGGATTCTGTTTTTTCTGCATCTTCAGGTTCTGCTTGTGATTCTCTGGATTCTTCTTTACCAGCTTCTTTTTCTTTCTCTTGCTTCCCCTGCTCTGGCTCTTTTTCTTCCTCCATTACCTGGGTAGTTTCATCACCCATTATCCTTTCTTCTGTCTCCTTCTGTTCCTCCTCTGTTTCTGTGACAAGTTCTTGGTTGTCTGTTGTATTTACAGGTTCTTCTGGCTGTGAAACTACTTGCTCAGCAGACGTCTCTTCACCTTGACTCTCTTCTGGTTTAGGCTCTGTGGAGTCATGTGAGATGACATCTTTGCTGGGCTCTACTAGTCCAGATGCCAGGTCTTCATTACTGGCATCAGACACCTCATTTAATTTCTCCTCCTCAGTCTTGTCTACCTCACTTGTTCCAAGTCCTTCATCAGATAACTTATCACTAGTCTGGTCCTCAGCAGGCTCAACTTCCATCTTTTCTTTAACAGCCTCAAGAGTGGAGGGAGTTGATGGAACTTTGTCATCTTCTGAGCTGGCCACACTGACATCAGAAGGTGCTCGCTTGTGCCCGGGACCAGCCTAAACCAACAGAAATTGCAATATGTCCACAGTGAGCAATAATAAAGCTTACCGCAATGAGTTTAATGAAGCTATCAACATCAAGTGTTCATCTAAATGATAAAAAAAGTAAAATACTATAATGCTTGTTATACACATATCCCCAAAAAACTACATACCAGAGGTGTATCAGGTTCGTCCTCTTCCTCCTCCTCTTTGCTGTCCTCAAGCTCTTCTGTGACTTCGGCTTTGGCTTCAGCTATGAGTTCTCTGAGAGGTCTGCTGTCAGTTACACTGGTGACAAAAGGATGCTACATATATAGACAAAAGATATCAACATTAGATAAAAAATTTTATCCTGCAAAATCATTTAAAGTGTGACACATTAACATCTGACGGACATTTATGCATCACTTAGTTTTATAGTAGTTTGCAACTGCAGCTCACCTGCAGAAGCTGTACTGTACTCCACCTATTGTCCACATTCTTGTCAAGTGCTTTGCGCAGAAAGTCGCTGAATTCTGGTGACCTTTAAATGGTAAAGAAGACTGAATTTGTTGGTCCCAGAACAGAGTAAGTACCCCGTTTTTTTCTTTATATAATGTAGTAATTCAGTAGTAGTTATCCTTTTAACATTAATATTTTATCATGCTTTCACACATGCAAACCCTCAACATTTCCTCATCTCCCATTCGGAAACAATCCAGCACCACCTTCCCAGTTATCACCAGCACAGTATCTCACCAGCGAGAGGGATTCATGAGTGTGGGCGGCTCGGACTTGGCTATTTTCAGTAGCACTCTCATGGGATTCATCTCATGGTTGGGCGGTTCAATCTGTGCCAGTTCTATGAGCGTTACGCCAAGGGACCAGATGTCGGCCTTGTAGTCGTATGGACGGTCTTTGGAAGTTTCGCACATTACCACCTCTGGAGCCATCCTGCGAAATTCAATCAGTCAGTAAGAGCCACCAATCAATAACCCACATTTTGGAATGCAGGTAAATGAGGTCATTCAGCATATCTTCTAATGCTTAAGGGTCAATGCTCTTATTTTCCAGGAGGAAAGGAATATAAAATAGGAAGTTTGTTTAATACATAGATTTTTTTCAAATGAGTTGTTATCCCACATTTTTTGATGATTTAAAACAACAACAACAACAACAACAACAACAACAACAACAACAAAAAAACCCACTGTCATCTTAGCTGTGGTACAGTCTGAGACAATTATCAAATACTAAGAGGTGAATGCCCTCTTGTAAGCAGGCAGTGTGACTCACCAATATGGAGTGCCGATGAAAGAATCTCTTCTCTGTAATGTCTTGGTATTTTTAGCAGACACACCAAAGTCAGCTGAAAGTAGAATTAAATCATGATTCTTTTCATCAATGAATTAAGCTAAACTGTAAAATGGCACCCTGTGAGACTAGAATATAAAATATAAAATAGCATTTTCTACCAAAACAAAACACAGTAGAGAGTGCTTTACACTTATAATATTTATCCCCAAAGTGAGCAGAAAAGCCTCACATTCCCTTTCATAATGCTCTTAGGGTCCATCATTGTTGTGTTACCTGTGCAGTTATTTCAGCCTGCTCTCTTTTCTTGCAACACTTACAGTATGCACACATTAGAGGGAAAAAGAGATCTATCATTAAGTCCCTGGTGACTGGCTTGATAATTATTGTTTGCCAGGCTCCGTCATGACCCTCTGCCTACAGAACATGAATCATCAGGCAGCCAGGAGCTATGGATGCTGCAGCAACAACATGAACATGAATACTCTTACTTCTGAAACATTATGCATCACCAAAACACATACATAGGTAGAATATTATATTAAAAAAAACAAAACAAAACAAACAAAAAAAAAAAAAAAACACACAGCAAGCACATCACTTTGTTCTCCAAGTTTTTGAACCCGATGCCAAATGATGACTCACTACATTTTTATGTGTAAACAAACCACAGTGCTGCACTGTCACCACCAACCCCAAAGTCAAGCTACAAAGAGATCTACAACGGCTGTTTTAATACAGAGCCAAGGACAAATCAAAGAATGAATATAATACTAAAGTGAGTTTAGTAGACACCCCCCCCCCCCCGTTTTGTTACTAATTCATCCCAAGTAAGTAAGTCGTGTACTTAAGAGGTTATGTGGTTTCAGAACTTAAAGATTCAAACCAAACCTATGTACTTTATTAAACATGCTTTTTGTAAAAAATACAAAACAAAAACCTGATTCTGCGAGAACATTTAGTTGATTTTAGTATTTTTTTAATGGAATAACCTCTCATATCTCCTTTTGTTAGTAAATGGTTAGAAATGGTTAAAAAAACAAAAAAACAAAAACACAATTACCCAGTTTTACATCTCCATCCAGGGACAGGAGAATATTCCCAGCTTTCAAGTCTCTGTGGATGATCTTGCTCTCATGAAGGTAAGCCAAGGCCTCCAAAGTCTGCTTACACACCACACGAATCTGGGGCTCAGTCAGGGGTCTCTCCAACTCTAAGGACAAACATGCACAGAGAAAATTCCAAAGTCCCAATTTTTCCCAGTGAATATTTTGCTGTAGGCTTTGTTATACACAAATACAAACACAAAATGGGTCATCTCCACCTTTACATCAGCAAGCACATATGACTAGACAAATCTAGGCGAGTCATAATGAATCAACATTGAATAGTGAAGTGAATTCATTATCATCTTCTTTGCAATGCAATTTGCATTTTAAAATGAGTGGTTTTGTGTTTCTTTAGGCTTCAAAACAAGACAGAGGAAGTGCATGAACAAGAAGTACTTTAACTGCTTCTTGAAACCTGAGCTACAATAATTACAGTTGGAATTGCTTTGCCAACTTAGTAGAGGGGGGAAAAAAAAAATCCTTCGGTACAGGCTTCTGGATGGAATAAAAGAGTTGGCACTAGAGGATGGAGAAAAGGAAAAGCTGCAGAATTTCATAGTGTTACTCTTTTTTTTGCTTTAGTGAATGAGGGACTTACCCAGCATGATGGCATCGACAGCACCGCCTGCACAGAACTCTATCAGAATCTGTAATGGTAGAACAAAAGAACATTAAGTAATACACTTATATAATACAATAAAGTCCCAGTTTAACCTACCCTTGCAGCACACGACTTGATTAAATAAGGAATTTGCGACTTTCAAAAGCTGGAACAACATGATGTTTATTGAAAAGATTGATTATACTGTAGAGATCAAGACGCCAATCAGCCATACTGAGCTATACGTCTTTTGGTTTCCATTCTACATGCATCTGTCTTTTAGTCCTTCTTGAACTGAAATATCTGTAGAAGTTCAAGCTTTGAACTTGATAGTGACTGGGATCCTTTTCCACTATACAGAGGAGGTTGTGATGAATGAGTCTATTATAGGAATTTCTACAAAATACAAATTGTTTCTTAAAAGTATAGAAAAATGTTTAGTGCAAAATGCATGTAAATATTTTACACATACTATGTATGCTTCATCACAGATCCTAGTGACAAACGATTTCCTCATTTTGGTAAACACTTCAGAAGAGTTTGAACATGTTTGTTTAGGATGAGCACGCACGCTTTAAACTAAACCGCTGCATTAATACTGAATACTGCACATTTTTATGTACAAGGGGCAATACTTAAAGGAAGTGAACATGAGTCTCTCCATACTATGCCAGTTAAGAAGACATGTTATTTAAAATACTTAACTTGCATTATGAATATTATTTTTTAATACAATATTTCTAAAATGTTTAACATTTGCTTATATGTTTATAAATAAAGGTTTATAGGTTTTAATATGTAAATGAGGGTTTGTCATTAGTCTAAATATGTACTAATTTATACACTTATACTTTATAGAAACAACAATATTGAAAAATGTTTCCCTTTAAGCCTAAAGCATTTCTTCACAGTACTGTGCTTCTGTCAACAGTAAGAGGAAGACATCCATTATTGCCATCTTTGTTTGTTTCAAAACAGTATGCACATATGCGCATGTTAAAAGCTTGGGAATACACTAAAACGTTGGGTGCAAGTGTCCTTTAATTGGACGTTTCTAGCTTGGAAGAAATTTCCCCAAGGGAAGAAAAAACAAAGAGGGGAGATGCTTTTAAATATAAAACTGTGTAATTTTATAGGGGATATTTTAACAACAAATATCAACATAAAAAGGTGCCAGTTAACTACTTAATTACAAGTTTCAAGCTGATATTTTAAGATGAAATATCAGTAACCTCATCAAATATGCAATAATTTTCATAAAGTGCAGTGATTCTTTGGGTTCCAGAGAGGTAACGAAATAAAACTAATGCTAATCCCCTATGCTAGGATGTAAAACTGCACAGGTTCTGACCTCAGTTGTAAGAGCTGATGTAATGTACCCGACCAGTACTTCATCATTATTGGCTTAGCCTGCACGTTGCTTGGCAGCTCATGGTATCAGATGATACAAAAATCAATCGAAGCTACAAACAGAGCACCACCCTCTATTCAGTGATTCAAACAAAAGGAAGAAACAAAGTGGTTCTTCCCATTTGGCAGTACACTTTCTCATGCCATCTCTTTTGTAGTTTACAGGTGAGTATTAAACTAAACGTACACTGATTGTAGACACAAGTCAAAGTAAACATCTGTTTTCTAGCAACAGATTTCCTTTGTAGAAAATTAATGAACATATTATACATTAACTCAACACCCGGCACAAGCTAAATGTAGGCAGTTACACATTCATCATGCTATTTGAACTCAAAGGCCAGAGGGACAACCTGCATGCGGCTCTGAATTATTCAAAAGCACTTTCTCCAGCCACCAAAACTGCTCCATTATCTTCCAATGGTTGTGGCCAGTCCACAAGGGACAGTCACATGACACCCCCTGCTAGGACCTAATTGCTCTGGGGCCTCTTACTGCACACAATGAGATCTACTGACCATGTATTAAAGCTGCACCTCTGTGCTCACAGTAAAACACCAGGATGAGGATGAGGGGCTGTGTTCAGAGATTTATACGTTCTTTCTCATTATAAAATACACTGTGCACACTGGTTATGATTTGAGGGAGATAGGAATAAGGCCAAATTGAGGAGTATTCCACTAAATACATAAATCCCTCATTATAAATAGGAAGATGTATAAAGTATGATAATGCATTTCTCAGTAGTGGCCTATTACTTCTTTACTTCCTTATACAAAGACTTCACTTGCAGAATTTTGAACACAGTAACAAATCAGGTCGATTTCTAGCTAACCAGCTAAAAATAAATAAAGAAAAAACAACTATATGTGGCCTATTACTTCTAAGCAGTCAGGTACTCTCCAGTGAAGCATGCAGTCCTAGTCGTGTATTAGCCTCTGTTGCTTGTCATATGACCCATTCTAACTCTTGAAGAAATAAGAAAAGTTTAGTGTCATGAGCCATCAGTCAAATGATCTGAAAGTCCTGTGAGAAACAGCATAACGAATGGTGCCTTATAATGAATTTCTGTCTCTCCATGCTTCACTGCTTCCCAGCACGAAACTGACGAACTTACCCAAAGTTTGCTTTCAAAGTAGAAAGCGTCCAGCAGTTTGACAATGTGATGATGGTTGCAGGAGGCCAGAATGTCAATCTCAACCATGTAATCCTCCAGTTCATCCTCAGTCTTTGTGTCGATAACCTTAGCAGCAGCCAGGGTCCCATTCTGCTTGTTCTGTGCCTGCAAGCAACATTGACAAAATGATAAATTGTAGAGTATATCCTTACAGCACACAGTGTATAAAATGGGAAAGGATCATGCTAATTATAAGCCAAATGTTGCTCAGCATAATTTTACAGAGCAACAACTTGTAACTTGTACACAACAGGAATTATGGAAGAATATCAACATTAAGAAAAAAGTCATTTGGAGCAATATAAATTACGCAGCTTACAGAAGATTGTATCTCAAGAAACTCATTTCAGAGATTTAAGACAACTCTTTGTCAAACATTGATAAAAAAAAGAAAAAAAATTACAACACATCCTGTCATTCTGAGCTACTCTAACACAGGCCGATCTTGCAACGCTTGCTCACTTCCTCCACTCCTTTTCCTCCCCTCTTTTCTTTCTTTCATCTCACTCTGTCACACTCATTGCAGTGATTATTATACCAAATATGTATATGATTTAACAGGTTTGTGCCATTTATTGCACAACTCAAACCCTAAATTCTCATTCCTGATAGAGCTGCACCGAGGAGACCAATAAAAATGATCACTGAACCTGTGAAATAAAGCACTGGGAAGTTATTTTAAGGCCAGCCTAGGGCCTAATGTTTATGGATACAGACACAATCTCAGGGAGTTAGGGAAAAAGAAAAGGGAGGGAGTGTAAAGACCAACTGCAGCAGAGTGTGTCAGACCCTATATTTACACTCTTCTGACCTGACACACTGCCTGCCTCTTTTTCCCTTTGTAGTGGCTGATGCCTGTCAGGCACAGGCCATCGCTTACATGCAGATTCAATATTAGCTTTACAGTGAAGAGAGACACCATAATTTGTCTGTCACTTGACTCATTAAAGAAGAGCCTGTGACCTTTGCTCATCATGAACATGACGTTTTAATGTGCTAAATGCTTAATGTTGATCTGTTTTGAGGAATTAAATGAGAGCGCAGGAGTGCTATAATCATGTTTAAGAGGGAGGGAGAGCGAACTTTGTGGTTCTTTGTAAATAATAATCATTGACAGTTCAGCACTGGTTATTCAAATGTACATCCATGAACGCAGAGTTTTTACTTTATTAAATAAATAAATACATTTCCGTCTGTCAGAAAAAATTCATCTGAACTCTGGAGTTTAATTTACTCAAGCTTAAATATATTTATGTTTGTAAAACAGCCAAAAACAGTAACAATAAAAATGTATGTACCGCTGTTAAATAAGGTAACATAGACTTTTTGTTTGCAGACCATCATGCTTACGTGTATAGTAACACCCTGAAGGCCCATTCTGAGCCAGAAAAAACCCAACCTTTAATGTGAATAAATAGCTGATAAATGAAAACTCCCATATCGCACCACCTGTAGAGGTCTATCTTTGAATAGGTAGATCAGATTTTTAAAAAATGACTCATTGCATGGAAAGAATTATATAAGCAGTTTGTTTGCAGTACTAAAAGTGTCTATGAAACACTTAACATGTAATACATTCATCTACTAGTTAAGAATTCTCTCTCTTCCGGTTGACCTCACTTGAACAGCTGATTCACATGTTGCTTGCAAACTCTGCGACCCCACCCAAAGGAGTTAGCTGCCAGAAGCCTGTGAAGTAGCAAATGAAAGCACAGTGCGCTTTCATACTAATGTGGCCTGATTAAAGATATCTTCACCTGAGCTCACACAAGTGATAACTGGGAGTCAGGTGTATATTTTGTATACTTTGGTGTGAGAAGGCACTCAAGTATTTCTTGGCTCTCATCTCGTGTAGCCAATCAGCTAACAAGACTAGGAAATAAGTGAAGACAAATTAAGATTTATGGGCCATTTGCTGCATTATTTGAACGCAAGAGCACCAGGAAGGAACAGCATTAAGTAGCTCACAATGAGAGAGAGAGAGAGAGAGAAAGAAAGCTCTTTAACAGGGATTAGTGCCAAAACAAAAAGAGGCATGAAGGCACGGAAGGTTGTGGAAACTATTTTTCACTAATCTACTAAAACAGTTATATACATTGAAAAATATTTAAAAGAAACTATGTTTAAAAAAATACAAGTTAACCAAGTTAATCTACTTGTGCTACAAGTACACAAACACTAACTTTTTCTAAAGTGTGTTCTCAGCCTAGAGCAAACTCCTGCAGAGATAACCTGGAAAGGTAAGTAAAGTAGCAGAGATTACAGCTGGAGGACACAGCATTGAATATTTTTCCATGTAGCATAACTATACACCAACAAACTACAACATTGGAAGGCATACCTGACTTTCTCAGCAGGAAAACAAACCTAAACAAAATAATAAACAGGTACTCTTCTATGTCATCAAATTGTTGTAACAGTTCCTATATATATGGGTTAGTGAAGACAAACCAGATGTGACAAACCACTGCCCTAATTTAAACCCAGCTGTGCACCTGTCACAGTAATTAGCATAAAGTGTGTGTTTTTTTTTAAAGTCTGGGTGCACCTGCTCTGTCATTTTATTAGTTTAAACTATTTATTGTGGTTGTCCTGACATGTCACAGGCCCAAATAATCCAACATGTCACATGTGAGGCCATATTGATTCTGTATGTGGACCACACCTTTATCAGTTTTTAAACAACCCCAAGTGCAACTCATTGGTAAAGTCATGTCTATACTCCGGCAGTGACGCAAAGCCTGTGCTAAGCCTGCTAAATAGAAAATATCCAAAAACTAATTGAGTTTAAGATCCCAGCTGCTGGTCACATTTCTTTACAGGATATTAGCAGTTAGTCAATTCCTGCATGATTTATATGAAACAAATATGTTATTTGCTGAGGGTTAGGTGGCCGAGGTTGGAATATGTTACCCAAACAAGAGCTGTAATCATCGCTGTCAGCTTTACAGCTTATGACCTCGAGACAGCAACATGCGAAGAAACAACTGAAGCTAGTCTATAAAGAAATGCAGGAAACCAAAGGCGGATGTAACGTAACACGTCAACTTACCTTGTACACTTTCCCAAAGGCTCCATCTCCCAGTTCCCCAATAATTTCCCATATCTCCTCAGGATTGACGTCTCTGTGTACATGCTCATACTGCTTCTTTTTCTTATCCGGCCCTAGTTTGAAGATCTTGCGAAAATTGAAGAAGGACATCTTTTTTAGGTGTGAACTACAGCACCGCGAGTACGCTCTCTTCGGTTATTTCCGCCAAGAAAATATAGCGGTTCCCTCCGACGCGGAGCTCAAAAGGCTATCGAAATGAGAGCATTCAAGCGTTAAATTAAGCCAGACAGACCGGTGCTTTAGCCATTCAGCTATGATAATGTCAATTATAACTTCCCTCGACGGCGGATATCACAGTCACATCATAGCTAGCAGCCTTCACAGGACGCTGTCGGAGGAGATGAGGGATACAGAGAAGAGTTAGCTGTTCCGCAGAGGCTCGTGTTTCCGTTTTGAGCGAACAAAATTAAACGAAGCGGAAAAAATATTTACCATATCATCAGTTTCGACAGAATATTTTCTTTAATCGTATAACGTTACCAACACGAAAACGCAGTCAACGGACCTCATGCTTAGGTTGACTGACCACACACAAGTTAGTGGACTAGCATCAAGCTGCTATCGCAGCTCTCGATATTTCCGCTAAAGTCTTTCAAAATAAAACGCAACTGTTACGCAGACCTTTTTATTTACATTATTTCGCTTTATTTTTTCAATTTCGTCAAAAAAAATGGTAGCGATATTTTGTTTTAATTATTGATGTCAGAAAAGAAAAAAGTTAAAAAACCACAAACTTCTAAACTTGTTTTGTGATACAGTTAGCATAGCTTTTAAATGACATAAAAAAAAACTACTACACATTAAAAGTTTTTCTGTCCCACTGACTACTAAAATAAAAATACCATTTGATTTAGATGATGCTTCAAAATAACTGCCAGAATAACTTCCCGTAGGAATGACCAAAATGGCTGCCAGGTGAAAAGCTTAGTTGACTAATACAATAAAGGGTTTTAAAAACCCCTCACATATTAAACTTATAAGACAAAAAGAAAATCTATAATAGACCTTCGACTGCCTACGTCATAACTATACAAGGGTCTATAGCGTTTGGAGTTAGGTGGTCATGGATGTCATATTACATCTGCCTTTCTGAGCTAAGATGTATTTTTGCTGTGGCTTTGTACACTATATATTCCGCATCTAAATAAACAACCAATTATAATTTACATACATTATTCACGTTAGATCAAATATAAGTATATTACGATAGAATATATAGGATTATAATCACATTTTATAGTAATACATTGTGTGACGGTACTGCGTGACAAGACCGAATTTAAACCTCGATGGTTAGGCGTTTCAATGTACGATAGGTGGCGTAAACGCAGTATCAACGTGATTTTACCGAACCGGTCCGCTTCACTGGTTCACTTTGGAGTACGAGAAACAGACTGGTTTTATTGTCCGACTTGAGCAAAACAACAGAGTGGACGCTTTTACGTCGGAGGATAAAAATAGATTTCCGCTGTCAGCAGGTCTATTTCTAGTTAGCTTGACGCAGCTGGGTAGCGGCTATTTCCTCCCCAGCAGGACGTGCTCCGCTCAGCCGGGCTCAGCCCCCTCGCCTCTACCACGCATGCCAGTTGTGGTCCTCCTGTTGGCATAAAGAGGAGAAAATGGTAGAATTCTTCCCCCCTCCCCCCCCCCTTTTTTTTCTTTAAAAATATTTATTTATTTATTTATTTTTTAACCCTACAACTGTTTACAACTTGCATAGTTCCCATTTCTGTATAACTGTATATCTCAGATTTCTGTAAAGTTATTTATTTCATATTCTGTATAGTTTTTCATATTTATATCCTGTTCATATCTTGTACATAGTTGTACTCACTACAGCCTGTACATACTATTCACAACATACTTCATACCGTGTACATTATAACATACCATAATAGACCCATTTCTGTAATATACTTACATATCTATATTATTGCTAGTATATATTGTAATATATCTATATCACTAAAGCACTTCTGGATGGATGCAAACTGCATTTCGTTGCCCTGTACCTGTGCATGAGCAATGACAATAAAGTTGAATTCTATTCTATTCTAATTCTATTATTTTTCATTTTGTGAATACCTGGTAATATTAGTTTAATTAGTTTATTAGTCATTAGTTTTCACATTTAGCAACAAAACTCAGTGCATCACAACTCATCTTTGGATTTCACTGTAAAATAAAATTGTCTTTCACTTTTTTACTTCTCACTGGTTTTAACAGCTAAACAGTAAAAACTACAGTAAAATTAAAAGTGGACTACTTTTATAGAGTTACCAGTTAACCCGAAAAAAGCATTTTAACTGGTTGATACTTACATTAGAAATAATGCTGTGGTACAGCCTAAAATATATAGCAGAGTATTCATCTCTAATCTGAATTTGATAACAGCCAAAAAATTATAATATTTCACTTGCCTACAGTGAGCAAAACATTCAAATAATATACTTCAGTCTATGTTGGGAGCCTATTAAGAATACAAATGTCATTATTTATAGAAATTACGTTACACACATCTGATATGTCAACATTAGCAATATTCGCATATGACACAAAACCTTTTTGTTCTAGAGGGAATGTAAAGGCGTTACTAAATATGGTCACTTCAGAAATGTGCAAAGTAAAAATAAGTAGTTTTAAAACAGTTTATTATTATTATTGTTGTTGTTGTTGTTGTTGTTGTTTTTAAAGCAGCATATTAGGACGACACAAAAAAGGTTTTGAATTACTGTATGTGGAATGAAGCTGTGGAGCAGACTGAGAAATGTTCCAGCATGACTCAGTTTCAAAAAGTGGTGCAAAAATATCTATGTCTGTGTTTTTTTTGTATGTTACTATGTTACTAGATGTTATAAACAGTATACCTGTCATAAATTATAAGGAAAGATTTATTATAGGATAGGGCACAAACAGGAAGGAAATTTATCTAGACAGGAGGACAACGCAAACAGACCACTTATGTTCTGCAGCGCCACAATGTGGGAATAATAATGAATTGTTCTCTTTACCTCCTCCTCGCGCTTTACCTCGTGTCTCCACAAGGAGGGAGCAACGGTATGCTGGCTGCTTTAGGTGCTGTCGGAAATCTAATGTATAACTTGGAAGCGATAGCCAAATTAGACAAGTATATACGCGTCAGCCAACTAGACAAATTGCCTGTTTGTTTGCAAGTAGCGAACACGGTCAATGTCCGTGCCTGCTCAGACACACGGACTGTTTTCTTGAAGTTAAGAGACAGCACATGTCGGGGACGTTTATTGTTGCAAAAAAGCGTTTCAAAATCATTAAAGAAAACTACAGATGTTTCATCTTATACAGCAGTTCAGCCCATCGCCCATTTATGGAGAGGAAATGTGTCTTTTCACTATTCACATTTCACCCAAACTATCAGTCACTTTAGGGATGACCAACAAATCCAAGAACCTGTTTGAAAACAGTGTGACCTCCTTGGTCCCGTGTGGTGTGTCCAGCCAGCTGAAGCAGGACCGCCCCATAGCCTACATATTAAATCGCTGTACTGCTCAGACTGCCCCCCGTTTTTTGGCAACAGCAGCGGCGCAGCCCCTCCCGAAGGAGGAGAAGTCTGATTAGACGCCAGTTTTATTGCGTTGTCATGTTTCACAAGGAGTCCAGATGCTCCGAGGCCGTCTGACACTGTAATTTCATGGATGCACCCAAAGCCTGAAAGAGGAAAGTTATTTCTTTTCATTCCTCTCAACTCTTTCTTCTTCTTCTTGCGCTTCTACTACAAGCAACCAAGTTTTCATGGGTGAACATCGTTGGTGCAAACTGTAGTATTGTGTTTGGTGCAAATCTTGTTCGCTTGTCAAGATGCAGTTCCGCACCTTCCTTGACGTAAATGTTGTGGACGTGCAGAAAAGAAGGAATCCTTCGAAGCACTATGTAAGTTGTATACTCTCTCTCTGTTCTGTTCTTGTTCAAGTAGATCACCAGTGCAGTTATTGTGTATTGTCTCTGTGGAAATTTAACCCATGCTATGCAGCTCTGTGGACGCCAGTGTTGCTCTGAGGGTCCATTACTTTCAGCAAACAGCTGTTGAACGGACCTGGTGCTTTTTTTTTTATTTTTTTATTTTTTTATTTAATTTAATTTTTTAAATAGAGACATTCATGGTACCCAGAAGATGTCTCTTTATGACTGTGGTGATCTGAGGCGTTGTATTTTTTGTCACCACATGGCTTTGATTGAAATGTAGATACAACCTATTACATTTGATTTTGTATATACTTGACAACAGTGATTTAATATCAGGTCATTTAAAAAATATCAGATGCTTTGATTTATTTGGGTATTTTAATAAACTAAAGTAATTGTGTTTTAAAAAATGTTTAAAGTAATAGTCTTCTTGCAAGCTTTTGCTTAGTGCTGTACTGTCGTGCCTGAAAAACACCAGTATTTTATTTTTGCCTGTAAAATACAGTGTCACTGTGTCTGACGTCTGACAGAGCCGACAGCAT
Source organism: Rhamphochromis longiceps (assembly GCF_057381845.1). Lineage (NCBI taxonomy): Eukaryota > Metazoa > Chordata > Actinopteri > Cichliformes > Cichlidae > Rhamphochromis > Rhamphochromis longiceps. The sequence continues at coordinate 15,022,567 of NC_140569.1, read as the reverse complement.
GCACTGAGGCTTAAAAACACAAACAAACTGAAATCACATATACGTGACAGCCAGCTGGATGAGGATCCTAAGACTTGGGCTGCACCCTAAGCAGCGCCATCGTCTAAATAGACGTAGCAAAAGTAGTAGTCAGGGATTTGCAGCTATATTTTTACACACATATATATTTAATCTTTTAATTGTGTATATGGCATGCAGACTAACTGTGGTGCCCTGTTTCCCAAGTGATTTTTTGCTTTTCATTGTTCACCTAACAATCTAAAGTGCAGAAAAAGTGATGTTTTCATATTTGAATGTTAGATGAGAACGAGCTAACCCAGGGATTAACTTTATTTAAACTCTGTTAAGCTGGGACCATTGGTAACTGATATGTTTTTTTTCCTCAAAGGAGAGCTCATTTACAAAGCAAATGTGTATACTGTAGATGTCAAACCTGTAATTTAAGTTTTGAGCCTTACTTCTTGTTGAGGCTAGAATGGGTTAATATGGATTTGAACTAACACAACACCAAACTTAGCATACATATCTACACAACAACTACCCAAATTCACTTAAATATATCATATTAATGGATGAACAGATCACTCTTTACAATAACGTTTTGGTTGACAAGTAGTCTCCTTTTTATTTCGTGTTTGTTATTCATTAACAAACATTTTGCCCCATTGAAACAAACAAACCCCTACTTTAAACAAAACAACTACAAACAAATAACTAAAAAGTATTTCAATTCTACACTGCATTAACGTTACAAACAGATAAAAATCACAAGTTGCCTTCAATAAATGCATTTTTTTCACTCTGACCTCAAATGTCATTACTGGTTAAATAATAGTGCATCCCTAGTCACAGTTAAAGCAGGAAAAGTAATTAATTAATACTTCAGATGAATACTTCAAATACTAGTGCCCCCGAGCACCAACCCACTTTCTTGAATTTGGCCTACTCGCAGTGAACATAACTGTGTTTGTGGATTACCTGCAACATATGAAAACATGACAAACACTTTCGACCCTTAGACTATATTCAAAAGCTGGAGATTACCTCCCAATCTGAAGACTTACCTCAACTCAATTCACATTTATTTACAACGCACATGTTAAAAAAAAAACAAAAAAACAAATCAGAAATAAAATCAGTACTGAATCTTTTATGTACTGTTTGTGATTATGTCACTCATGTAACAGTGGCTGTCTGGCTGACTGTCTATATGGGCAAACGTGATATATCAGTTTAAAACTTTTACATAATTCAATGATTGCTGTGACTTAAAGTCATAAAATGCAATATCACTAACCGTAAGTTTAAGTTTGGATCGTCCTAGTCGACACCACATTTCAGATTAGGGTCATTTATTTGATGCCACATAAGGTACATATTATTAGGAAAGAATTGGTGTACCAAGAGGTAATCTTTAAAATAGCAAGGATCATATTGATCAATTTTTTTGGAGGGAATGTACCATCCGAATGTCTTTATACCGATATGAGGTGCTGGTGCCAGTTTTGCTTTTTCCAGGCACATTCCCATGTAAACGTCATCAATAGGAAAAAGTGGAATGGCATTGGAATAGCTATGTATCATTAAAGCTGTAAAGCTGGACAAAAGAAAGCCCCCACCACCACAATAGTTGGGGTAAACATTTTTTTCATATACTTGAGATGGAACAAAATACTTGCTCCTGTCCCATCTTACAGGAAATCCATTCTTTATCAGAAAACCAGTAAACAGATGCTGGCTTCCATTATTTTCACGGCGACCATGGAGGTAGTCCACAATATTGTCCGTATTGGCAAAAACGTCATCATCACCATTTAGCAAAAAATTAACTTGTTGACAGTTCCTTTTCATCCATTTGAGGAATAGAACCTGCTTTAAAGTGAGATTAAAAAATGTATCTTGAAAGTCCCATTGGAGGATGTCATTGTGTTCCTGGTTCTCTGTTTTGAGGAGTTTGTTCAATCGCTCTTTCTCAAAGTCATTACCCATTGTTCCAAGGATGAAAATCCTTCGAATCCGCAAACCTTTGTATGACCTCTCTTGAGCCCAGGTTTTTCGCAGCACTTCACGTCGTTCATAATGCATGGGGGAGCTTTTAATTACAAGCAGAAGGAAGATGTCTTCAGGTTCTTCGATGCCTCCGCATTTGTCAGGAAGGTCCAGAATCATGGGAAAATAGCGACAGTGACGATAGTAAAGAAAGTCTTTAAGTATATCAGGGAAACCATCGAAGCCTGAGATTCTGGCAGCAGCCATGTTTTGTTCACATTTTGGGAATGAGTATTTATAGGAATTGTTATACATTTTTACAAGTTTTGGTGAGCGGAACATTTCAGTGTCGCTATAATATTGAAGAAAAAAAACAATAGAGAGAAGTGATCCTAAGAGCATAACAATTTCGATGTGGCCGGCCCTGGAAACAGTGAAAAAAAAAAAAATAGTCACTCAACAGAAATTTCAATCAGGCATGTATCAATAAATAACGCCTTAAGACATTCAGGTACTACAAACATATCATATCGTACATACATAGCATAGTTTCTATAGGCCGTGTCTAATGCATGACTAACTAAAAATGAAGTGTGGTCTCTCTGACTTGGCTCCCTGTTGAACCAGAAATGAATTGAAAATCCAACTCCTCACATACAAGCTCTTGAATAATCAGGGCCCATCTTAATTTAATGACCTTATAGTACCGTATCACCCCATTAGGGCTTTTTGCTCTCAGGCTGGTTCTGTGGAACCAGTTTCTAGTTTGGATTTGGAAGACAGACACCCTCTCTGCTTTTAAGTTTAGGCTTAAAACTTTCCTTTTTGATGAAGCATATAGGTAGGATTGGATCAGGTGATCCTGAATCCTCCCTTAGTTACGCGGCACTAGGTCTAGGCTGCTGGGAGATGAACATCCCATGAAGCATTAAATGTTTCTTCTTCAGTCACCTTTTTCACTCACTATGTGTTTTTACACCTCTCTGCATTTAATTATGTGTTATTATTAATCTCTACTGGTAGGGAGTCATATTCATTTTGAGGTTTTCTGTGTAACATTGTAAGGTCTTTACCTTACAATGTAAAGCACCTTGAGGGAACTTTTGTTGTGATTTGACGCTTTGAAGGTAGGCCTCTGAAAAGCACATCACTGATGTTACCAGTGATGACATACTATCAAACTACCAGGCAACCTTGCTTTTATACAGGAGTATAGCCAGAATTAACCAGCTACTGCCCAGCTGACTCGAGTCCACTATTACAAAGAGATGTATTGCAGAGGAGTTGCACTCACTGGCACAGACTGACTTGGATTGATTGCAGCTTGTTGATAATATTTCTGCCTTTAAATTACACAGCTGTTATTTGCAAAAATGACAAAAATTCGTCCTAGAGGGCTTGGAGTCAATCAGAGTGACTCAATCTTTGATTTCCCCAACTACCTGCAGTCCTCTTTGATAAGGAGGTTAATAAAAAATAATAGCTTAATATAACTGATATAGGAACAGTACATTTTGTTGTGTTACATTTTAGGATTGATCTCTTATTGAAACTTCTTTGGAGGAATTCAGATTTTGGAGTCATGGTTTATATCGGATTAAACATTTTTTATTTTATTTGACATTTTTCAAAAAGCTCCGGATATTCTGTAATTATATAATAAAACATTTAAAACTGTGTCTAACTAAATGTAACCATTCTTAGGTTACACCATAAATGACAGAAGTATATTAAAAAGTAAAAGTGCTTAAAAGTCCTAAAAGCTGACCAAATCAGTTAATAAAAACAATGTGCTAATTCTGCTGCTGACTTCAGTGTAGACAAAGGAAACAAGCATAATAAAACTAGCTACAGAAAATTCACAATCAAAAACATGATTCTTTGCCCTCAACAAAACTTTCATCAACTGAAATGTATCAAATCAAAGGTGTTTTTACTAAAATAATATATCATTAAAATTAGTTCGGAATAAACTGAATATATACCAATCAAGTACATTTAATTTGATCATATTCTAATAAATTTACTTTTGACATTATACTTATGTAACAAAATTGCATGCAAAATGTCCATATAATCAAATTACTTAAAGTCAGCATTTTGAACATAACCTGAACTCTTCACCTTGAACAGGTGTGACAAAGACTGAAATGGATATTGTCACTAGAAACAATCTTCCATTTCACTGAAACGCTAGAAGAAGCAGATCATCCTGTTTTCTTCACTGTTATTTCCTAAACAGTAAGTTTTCTAGCGAACTATTAACTGTGATAAAATGCAAATTCAATGAATAATAAATCATAATGCTACAGAACCCTAACCCCCCCCCCCCAACACACACACACACACACACACACACACACACACACACACACACACACACACACACACACACACACACACACACACACACAGCGTTAGTATTATATCATTCTAGCTTTAATGCTAGAATTGTTTGACTTATAACTTATCTTTATTTCCTCTTATAGTTAACTTGTAAAGGAATAGAGTCTCTCAGTGATAGTGTATTTGAAAGCTAAGAATCTTTTTCAGGACTTCTTAGAATGACAGAAAAGTTCTCATTCAAACATCATCTCAGCTTATCTTGTCTAAACCAATACAAGTTGTAACAAAATTAACCTCCTAAAGCAAAGCAAAATTCAGTATTTTGGTCTAAATAACCCAAAATGTGATGTCCACATATGTGAACGCCAGGTCCTAGGAGGTTAAAGCACATTATTGTCTTTATACAAACGGCATATGACAGAAAAGTCAATGATTACCTGATCATTTTGTCTGACCGAAGTGAGGGCCAAGTCTCCTCTGATAGCTGAGTTAGCTGTGTGAAATATGAGTCACTGTGGCACACAAACTTGTTTAACTCCTCAGGTTGTGTTGCTCGTCATCGCTGAGACTTAACGCTCTAGCGACTAAGCTATGCAAAAACCCCAGTCAAACTGGCTGTGGTCTCTTATCAACAAGTGGTGACAAGGGAAAAATGTGGGGTTGGCCCATCAAATTAAAATTTGAATTTCCATTTTATTACTGCAGTTCCTGGTAGTTTGGGATTAGTAGTTAGTAGTTAAAGCGTGTATTACTTCTATGCTGTACTATTGTAATTCGTTACAGGCTGTTTTAAAAGCTTCCTAAAAAGCCTTCAGCTGATCCAGAGTGCTGAGGTGTGAGTACTGAAAGGGACTAGAACAAGAGACCATATTTCTCCCATATTAGCTTCTCTTTATTGGCTCCCCATTAAATGCAGAATCAAATGTAAAATCCTTCTCCTGACAACATTATTTAAAAGTAGACTGGGAGGGAGAGCTTTTAGGTTCCAGGCTTTTCTTATGTGGAACCAGCTCCCCAGTTTAGATTCAGGAGACAGATACTCTCTCTACTATTAAGACCAGGCTTAAACCTTTCCTTTTTAAGATAAGATAAGATAAGATAGAACTTTATTAATCCCTCGGGTGGGTTCCTCTGGGAAATTCGATTTTTGATAACACTGGAACTGGTATTATGGGTGGATCAGTTAAAAAAATCCCTTAAAACCCTTGTTTAAAATCCCCTTTAACAGGAAGAAATCTTTGGCAGAACCGAAGCATAGTTTAAAATTACATCACTTGAATACACGAATATTCTTGATTCACTAGTAGTAGAAATAGTCTATGAGTTTCACTTTCTCAGAAAAAAGGTTACGTAAATTACAAGGTCACAATCTTAAGCCCACATTACATCTTATTGTTAACATGGATGGTTTGAGACCGTCTGTGACAGCTGAGTTGTCATTCGTGTTATACTAGTCTGCTTGGAGCCTGGCCTCTCGTGATAGGTATAATATGTTGACCGTCCATGTTGAACATGCTCGCATGCTTATATTCTTGATAGCATAACATGATAAGAGAGAAACTCTGAGAATAGAAGTATAATCAGGCAAGAAATGTCTCAACTGTCCAAAATATCTCTTCATATGATAAAGTCATTAAGACATGGCTTAGAGCCATACCTTTCTGAGTACACCTGATCTCATCCGATCTCAGGAGAAAAGAAAGTTTGGGCCTAGTTAGGATTTCGATGGGAGACTCCCTGAGAATACCAGGTGCTGTTGGTTTGGACTTGAGTAGTAGCGTGGGTCACCTACCAATTGGAAAGGATCCCTGGCTCCTCCAAGTATGCATGTTCAAGTATCCCTGGGAAACATACTAAACCCGAAGTAGCTCCTGATACTTTCACTCAGTGTCTGTGTGTGAAAGTCTGTGGTATGGATATGTTACGCAAAGCAGCTAGGCGTACATAAAAGTGTTGTGTGAAATTATTATTATTATTATTATTATTATTATGAGTTATTATGATTATTTGAATGAATTCATTTTAACAGGAAGAAACCTTTGCCCAAAATTGGCCCCTCCCCGAGCCTGCCATGTCTCTTTTTAACAGTTGCCAAGTGCTTACTCATCTTTCCATCCATCCATTCGCTTCCACTTATCCTTTTCAGGGTCGCGGGGGGTGCTGGAGCCTATCCCAGCTGTCATAGGGCGAGAGGCGGGGTACACCCTGGACAGGTCTTACTCATCTTTATGTTTGCATTTTAGGATGACAATGTAATTACAGTCTTATCATCAGCAAGTGCAGCATGTTTGTTTTGTCACTGAAAGGTGATCTTTACAGGACATCTTTGTTTATATATATTTTAAATACCAAGTTCACACAAATAACACCGAACCCCAAATACTACTCCGTGAATGTCCACTGTGTGAATGTCTGTTTGAATATTAGTTAAAGTACTTCACAGGTGTGTGAATGTATGTGTGTGTGATTGTGTGACTCTTGCCAAAATTGAGTAGAAAGCCACTATATAAGTACCAGTCCACTGACCATATTTGGCAAAAATTAATATGGGTGTAATTAAAAGTGTATAATGCTTAATAATGTTAAGAACAATGTTTTTTGGAAATGGATAATTTGCAGATTTTCCTTGTATTACTGCAGGGTCTTTACCTCACATCACCTTTGGTATGATTTTGTGCTATATAAATACAATTGCATTGAATAACCAGAAATTTTAGGTATTGACAGTATGGCTGTGAAAAGCGATGAATCCTAGACCTTGATTTTTCATTCACAAACTCAAAATGTGCATTTTTTCCTGTGCTTTTATTTATAGTTAAATACTTGACATTAAAACTAACTGCATACAAGTGCTCCTTTAAAAAATATTAGTATGCCTACATGCTAATGTAATTCTGTCAGGATGTGTCAGGATGTTAAACTCCTTCTGTGCCTGTTAGGATTCTTTATTATAGCCTCTAAGAGCTGCTTTTAAGCTGTGGACTTTCTGGCCTTAATGTTATCTCACTCAAACTGTTGAGCCATAACAGTTGAACCATGTCTCAGTGGGACAGCAAAAAAAATCAATTAGCCCATCAGGTCCAATTGGATTAATTAACCTGAGAGTTGGGATCAATTGAATCATCCATCTCCTGCTGAGGGAGGGTCCCCAAGGCAGCTAAAGACAGGGCACAGACCTTTTCTCTTGGGATTAAAGCCGGAGGTGAGGTTTGACTGGGAAGTCCCCCAGAGGGAATCTCATTATATATGAGCTAAGCAACTGGAATGCTTATCCGGTATTGAGAGAGGAAAGAAGCAGCCCTTTGTCTTTTGTCTCAACTGTCCAAGTGTGACTTCCTTCCAGGCAGTTGTAGCAGTGGTGCCAAAGAGTACATAGCAACTAAGCCTTGTTTACATATACTTCCAAAGGGTGCTTATGGTAGAGGAGATGTCAAATCCTCTGTTTACTATATTAACACTCCTGGTAACTAGATACTTACACATTTACAGTAAGTGCATGCTTATCAGCTGTGACTACCAATCGAGGTATTTAAACTCTCACAGCTTCGTGAATGTGTGTGAACAACAGAATTACACAATTGCTCTGAGCTCAGCTAAACACGGAAAGAAGAATGCAAATATCCAATGCATGTGGTCTGGTTTAAGCAGTGTTTTTTCTAGTTAACTCAACCTCCATGTTGAAAAAGAAGAAACATGAAATGTCTTTAGTTTTAGTCTTTGGTCAAATTAGTTAACCAAGCCTGAGGAGGCTTTGATGCATCTGTTTAGTAAGGCTTGGGAGGTCTGCATGACTGTGAGTCAACAGCCTTTACAAAATGTGATTGTGTTGTAATTTGGTATTACAAATTACTTTGTCAGCTCCTGACAAAGAACACCCTATTATAATGATTAAAAAGGCTAAAACACTGAAACTGATTAAAACAAAGCTAAGCTGAAATGAACAAACCCACTCTGGAAACAATTGAAAACTGATGGAAAATTACAAAACTAGCTAGAGTCAAGTCTGTGTGCCATTTGATTGTGCCAAAGTGTGAATACCTCAGTAAATAGCATGGTGCATTCAGTTAGTGAGTGTCATGTGTGGTTTCTTGTGTAAGCTCTCTTTCCTAAACTACACAGGTGCTATACATTTCTCCTGAAATCATGTGTGTAAGCAATTATACATGAAACAGAAGAAAAATATTATTATTGTTATTATTATTATTTTTTAAAAATCAGAATAACATAACATAACAATAAACATAAATATAAATATAAATACAACTGAAACATGACATTTAAAGTGTCACACATTATATCACTACTGTGTAGAGATCACCGTAAATTACCAAAAGTGACATCAAATATTAGCTTGGCAGCTGTGGCTACTCATCTGTTAATTGCAAGGTTAGTGGTTTAATTCCGTCCCAGCTTCTCCAGATGGCAAATTAATATTCTGATAATATTCTGCAACCCCTCCGCTTCTGAAGTGAACCGTGCTTTTGCCTAATATGAGAGAGTTTGGGCTGTCTGTGTCTAATTAGCGAGCTGCTGGAAAACTCTTTTGTAATAAGCAGAAGACTTCATTTCAAACTAGTAACTGATGTCCTTGCAGCTTGCCACCATATGTGTAAATGATGCTTTTATAAACACTCTGCGCCATGGGTTTAGATGAAAATGTATTAGGTGTAGCCATCTGTTTCCGAACCTCAGGGTGAGCGCAGTTGTTTTTGGGGCTCTTTATTGTTGAGGTAAATAAAAAATTTATTTTGGGAGTATTTTGTAAGTGACCGATTTGTGCCAAGGAAAGGATACTCCTGTTTGCGCTTTAGCATGAGTCAGCACTTCCTTTCCTTGTTATCTTTTGTGGTGGTAGAACTGGCAGAACTTGACACAACGGAAGCAACTTTTCCCCTTCAAACGGTGGACTCATGAGACACTGGTAATGTAAAACTCAAAAATGAAAACTAATGAGAGTCTCATATTCATGTACAGCAAAGAAAATAACAGGCTTACAGCGTTTATTAAACCGCCGCATTCAATATTTGTACTTGTGAAATATTTGAATCAGCTGCAATCAATCGGCTGCACTTAAATACACAAGAGTAATTCAATATGCATGTTTTTAATGAGACACAATGCTTCAAATCTATTGGCCCTCTCATTGACCCCCTGATGGCTTTCCAATGTGTGACTGACAAAGAGAAACATAATGAATTTATTTGACCTTTGATGATCCTTTGAAGTAAAGTCAGAAAGGGGTAAAGCGGTGCCATGATGTCTCTGACAAAGTGATATTGTTCCTAATGGGCTTCTTTTGTTTGTTCTTTTCTCTGCAGGTGTACCTTATCAATGTTACTTACTCAGACTCCACTTCCCATGTCATCTACAGAAGGTACAGCAAATTCTTTGACCTACAGGTACGTTACACTGCAACGACTACAAAATAATTTTACAGATTTAATTCATAGTTGCACAGGCAGTTGCCCAAAAGCTCAATGTTTTGTATTAAGAATGGTTCTAATATGTCTTATGTGTTGTTGTATTGCAACATTAAACTCCGCAAGGCGAGTTTGACCTTTCAGTCAATGTCTTTCTGTTCAGCTCCTGTTTAGTGAAGGTCTTATTTAAGGCGACTGCATGGAAATAGGAAAATAGGGGAAATCCAGTCACCAGATGCAGGAAAAAACATGACCTCAGAATGCAGAATGCAGTATGGGGCAAACTTCTGAGGCTCTTCTACAGGATCCTGTAGCAGTAAAATACAAACCCAATTCCAAAAATGTTGGGAGGCTGTGTAAAATGTAAATTAAAAAAAAAAAAATCCAGTGATTTACAAATCTTATAAACTGGTATTTTTCTCAAAGTCTGTAAATGTTTGGGGACTGAGAACCGGTGTGTCTTTCCAATTATGCAAGGTCCCATTTTCTTAGGCATTAATGCACCCCCAAAACATTCTTTTAATGAAATTGTAAAATGTCTTAGTTTAAAATGTTTATATGTTTTCTATGCCCTGTTGTAAATAAAATAAGGGTTTATGAGTTTTGTGAAATCATTGCACTCTGTTTTCATTTAGATTCTACACAGCATCAACGTTTTGTTTTGGAAATGGGTGTTGTATCTGCCTTTTTGTATACTATAGTTTGTTTCTTAGAAAGAAAGTTAGAGTTAAACCCTAAATGAGTGCATTAAGTCCTTTTCTTGTAAAAGGCCGTCTGTGGACCTTCTCCAATGGCCCTCTCAAAGTGCAGTAAAGCACATTGGCTCTGGTGGGCTGGCTGTAGGAAACCCTTTGTTCTCTTGTCTCTTGCTAATAGCCAGGAAAAGTCTGCCCTGGTCTGTTTGACTGAAACAGACCTCCTCGCCTGTCTTTGTAAACATTAGTCTTGTGCATGGATCTCTGCTGCCAGGGTATGTTTGTCTGGTTGTGGTAATCATGAAGAACAACAGTCTGCAGCTGTCAATACAGAATGGTTAGGTTTAGGGCATTTGTCTGTATATATGTTGCATATAGTATGGATTGCTTAATACATTTTTAGAATTGAAGTCAGTAAGAATACTAAAGGACTATGCAGCTTAAGTAATGCAGTAAGGCCAGTCCCAAAATGCATTCGATTCAAAAGGGAGGCTCCTGTAGGTTGGGGGTTGTGGTAAAGAGCAATTTTGTCACCCTGACTTTAAAGATATAAGATAATAAGATAAGACAGCTATTGGATGCCTCAGAAGCAATAATTTGCAACAATAAAGGTTTCGTTGTCATCTGAATTTTCAAATACTCAATTCTCAAATGAGTTTGAGCTTGTTTGTGTGTCTGCCAACTGACACCTACAGTCTTTTCCAAACTCTTCACAGTTGCTCTCTTTTCGTAGCACAATTGCGTGTTTTGTGTTCGCAAGAAGCTGAAAAGAGGGGGGCCAAATGTGACCATGATCTCATCAGATAACCATGAATTCAAGTTGAAAAGCTAAATAAGGTCACAGAACAAGAAACGCCTTTTAAATCAATTTTTCATACCGTGTCTAAAATCGTTTTAGTAATTTAAAGCTGGCTATATACAAATCATTGTCATCAACAAGCTGTTTGGCTGATTGTCTTTTTAAAGATGAAGTATTTTCTTTTACTGCCAATTTGACATCCAAAAATGCACTCACTGCTGAAGTTTCAAACCTCTCCAGCACACTTAAGATAGTTCATAACTGCTCCTTTGGGAAGCAGTTATCATAAATTACCAGGATCCCGTCACCTTTTTTATCTGATTCCTTCCCCCTTTGTCTTTTCTGCTGACGTAAAGTGAAGTGCACTCTTTGTAATGCATGTGCAGAGTTAAGCACATTGATTTCTTGGTTTAGAGACATTTATTTCTACGCTAGAAGATTGCTGAGCCTGAATTTCATCAAGCACTGTTTCTGTTGTCAAAGGGAAATGTTATTGACCTGCACATGTTTGACGTGAGCAGATTTGGTCAGTGTGTCAAGCGAGTGTGGTCTCCCCCTCCACACACACCCTTAAACCACAGCGTATAGGTCGCATGGGTCACAGCATTCCACAGGGGGGATTGTGGCGTGTGCAAGCTGGCCTGGTTTCCTTTTGGACAGAAACCTCTCCAAAATCCCTTAGTTGTCATTATTTTGGGATTGAGTGACTAGGCCAGCAGTGAGCTCTACCCTGTCTACATTATAATTTCTCTGTCCTACATTCCTGACATGAATCAGGACTTTAAAAGCTTTGAAGGGTTATTTTTCTCCAACATTGGTATCACACATTCAGAACGGCCTTTATTTAAAGGTTATTTAAAATGATGCAGCAACAATTTAGCATTGTAATAGTGTAGCATAATGACAAGAGTTAGATCTTTTTTACCTTGGTTTTAACACCCCCCCCCCCCTCTCTCTCTTTAAGCTACATAACCAAGATTTCTCCTTGAAATTAGACCTGGAAGTGTAGCAGCTGTTAATGTAGTCCTATCCTGTTTGTTGTAATACTAAAAGCAGGAAGTGACAAGAACTGAGAAACACCTGGTAGGAAAAGACAAGGAGACACCTAAGACACAAATAAACTAAATGTGATCAAACTACATTACCCAGATTAACTACGTTAATGAGAACCAAAAGTAAGATGTGGAATTGGCAAAGGCACCATAATATGGTATAAAGCATTATTAAGGATGCACCATTTGGTATTTTAGAGCTATATTAGCAAGCCTGATTAATGACATGCATTTATAAACTGGATTTATAAGTCACACAGATATAGACCTTCTAATTAATAGCAAATTGCAAATAAGATACTTTATTTTACCTCGGTGAATAGCTCTTTGATGGGCTGTTGTTATGACTGACTACACAGCAAGCTTTGATATTTGTTAGATAATTTCTTTAAAAATGCACCATAAACACCATAAAACAGTCCGATGGTTCTATTCAGTGACTGTAGCTGTCTGAAGGCTTCACTTCTGGTGAACTAAAGCCTTCAGACAGCTACAGGCTACCGTTGCTATTGCTGGCACTCAAAGCAACCACACCTTTAGTAGTTTTGTATTTAATGATAGGCCATAATACAATAAAAACAACTTTGTTCAAATGGTTGTCATGAATGGCAGATTACTAAAGGAATGAGGAAGAAACCAAAACTTTTTCGGCAATGTACATTACCGAGTCTTTGGAAACCGACTGCCTTTTGGCATGAGCCTATTTTTTATTGTTTGAGAATGTTTAGTTTCTTTTAGGAAATTAGTAAGGGTATTACAATAAAAACACATAACTTTTTTTAAGCAGTTAACTGATAGTGTGTCATAGTATTGTAGAAATCCAGAGTCTGAATAAGCATGTCTTTCAAAACCTCATCAGGCAAATTTTATTTACTTTAGTTATTTTCCAAAGTTCACAAAAAATTGTTTCAGTTAAGTTTAAAAAAAAAAGTCTCGTTTTTATTTTGAGTTAACTGAAATGTTTTTTTTTACATGTATTTTTAGTTTTGTAGTATAGTTTTGGTTAAACTATAAAAATCTTGTTCCACACCATCCGATTTTTCATCTGCAAGCTTGTAGTCATTTCATGTTGCTTCTTCTGGAGCAGGACTCGATGTTGCAGCAAGTTTACCCCATGATCAGCCGGTGCAATGCTCAGAGAAACTGCAAACCCAAGAGCTACAGTGGGGCAAAAAAGTATTTAGTCAGCCACCGATTGTGCAAGTTCCCCCACTTAAAATGATGACAGAGGTCAGTAATTTGCACCAGAGGTACACTTCAACTGTGAGAGACAGAATGTGAAAAAAAAATCCATGAATTCACATGGTAGGATTTGTAAAGAATTTATTCGTAAATTAGGGTGGAAAATAAGTATTTGGTCACCTCAAACAAGGAAAATCTCTGGCTCTCACAGACCTGTAACGTCTTCTGTAAGAAGCTTTTCTGTCCCCCACTCGTTACCTGTATGAATGGCACCTGTTTGAACTCATCATCTGTATAAAAGACACCTGTCCACAGCCTCAAACAGTCAGACTCCAAACTCCGCCATGGCCAAGACCAAAGAGCTTTCGAAGGACACCAGGAAAAGTATTGTAGACCTGCACCAGACTGGGAAGAGTGAATCTACAATAGGCAAGCAGCTTGGTGTGAAAAAATCAACTGTGGGAGCAATCATCAGAAAATGGAAGACATACAAGACCACTGATAATCTCCCTCGATCTGGGGCTCCACGCAAGATCTCATCCCGTGGGGTCAAAATGATCATGAGAACGGTGAGCAAAGATCCCAGAACCACACGGGGGGACCTGGTGAATGACCTGCAGAGAGCTGGGACCAAAGTAACAAAGGTCACCATCAGTAACACACTACAACGGCAGGGAATCAAATCCCGCAGTGCCAGACGTGTTCCGCTGCTGAAGCCAGTGCATGTCCAGGCCCGTCTGAAGTTTGCCAGAGAGCACATGGATGATACAGCAGAGGATTGGGAGAATGTCATGTGGTCAGATGAAACCAAAGTAGAACTTTTTGGTATAAACTCAACTCGTTGTGTTTGGAGGAAGAAGAATACTGAGTTGCATCCCAAGAACACCATACCTACTGTGAAGCATGGGGGTGGAAACATCATGCTATGGGGCTGTTTTTCTGCCAAGGGGACAGGTCGACTGATCCGTGTTAAGGACAGAATGAATGGGGCCATGTATCGTGAGATTTTGAGCCAAAACCTCCTTCCATCAGTGAGAACTTTGAAGATGAAACGAGGCTGGGTCTTCCAACATGACAATGATCCAAAACACACCGCCCGGGCAACAAAGGAGTGGCTCCGTAAGAAGCATTTGAAAGTCCTGGAGTGGCCTAGCCAGTCTCCAGACCTCAACCCCATAGAAAATCTGTGGCGGGAGTTGAAAGTCCGTGTTGCTCGGCGACAGCCCCAAAACATCACTGCTCTCGAGAAGATCTGCATGGAGGAATGGGCCAAAATACCAGCTACTGTGTGTGCAAACCTGGTAAAGACCTATAGTAAACGTTTGACCTCTGTTATTGCCAACAAAGGTTATGTTACAAAGTATTGAGTTGTATTTTTGTTATTGACCAAATACTTATTTTCCACCCTGATTTACGAATAAATTCTTTACAAATCCTACCATTGGTTTTGTCTTGGAAATGTGCATCCGAACAAACAGTAAGTCTTGTTGAACACTGTCCTGTGGACAGATGAGATCGTGATAACAAAACAAAGCATATCAGCACCTTAAATGACTGTCAAGCATGGTGAGAGAAGGGTGATTATTTGGGCTTGTTTTGAAGCCACAATGTGAGACGATCTGTCCAATAGCCAAAGCTTTATTGAAACTGGGTCCCACAATAGCACAATGATGCCAAGCAGCAAGAGAATGGTTGGAAAAGAAAAGAATCAAGGTGTTGCAGTGGTTCAGAAAAAGTCCAGACCTCAACCTTAAAATGTTGTGGCAGGACCTTAAGAGAACTATGCATGAACTGAAGCAACGTTGTAAAGAAGTGTGGGCCATTCCTCCAGAATCTTGTGAGAGACTGTCACATAGAAAATGATTTCTTTAAGTCATTGCTGCTTAATCATGGGGTGTTTCATAGGAATTTCTAGATTTCTTTGAAATATTTAATATGACTGTAGTAAATTGTTATTATTACTCTATCCAAAAGGGTGTTGCACCACGATCTCGCTGCAGTAGACAACTGCAAAGAAGATGTCAAAACACACCCCAGCAATGAAATCTGATTGTTTTCCCACTCAGACATTCCTATCTCAGAACAGTTTCTTTGTCTTCTGTTACAGCTCAGTGTCTGTGTCGGTTTCTTCTTCCTTTCTCCTGTGAGCTCAGTTATTTTTAAATGGCTCAAGAGATTATCATTACAGTTTACAGAAGCTATTTCTGTTTTTTTCCAGTCACCATAATTCACATCATTGTGACAAAATAAAGATATGTTTGATGATTGACTTTTTATTGCAGTTCCTTCCTCTGGTATTTATTCACAACACTGATTACCAAACAGTGTGGAAAGAGACAGGACATGTCATTACATCATAGCACCTGTTGCCTGATAGACATTCCCCAGTGTTAACGCTACAACTTAAATACACTGCAGTTTCCTGGGCAGAGCGTGGGATAGAAATATAGATTAATTACACCATCTCTGCTCCCCAAAGCCTCTGAATTAAAGGTAAACAAAATATGAGGAGTGTTTTCAATCAGATTTTTGTTCCAAACTGTCCCATGGAGCTGTGAGTGTAGCCACGTAGATCTCCAGTAGTGATGTCATCCTCACTCCCAAATGAAAAGCTGAGGCAGTTTCTTACAAGTGTTGAGTGAACACTCCTGTATTAGAGGGAGTACACAGCTACATCCAGCTGTAAGCCTGATAACATGATGAGCGTGTAGCTTTGTGTATCAAATAAACAATATGGTTGTTATAACTACTGGGATTTGGAGGAATTACAGCCTAGCCTGTAAAGTTATGTTATTGCCATAGCATCCTAAACTACACAGTCTGGTTTACATACATATTTGATGTCGTGCCTTCTCGGCATTAGACTGTAATCACCGTAAGATTAGGAATTTTACCATGGCTATGTGCAGGTGTGGTTAACCAGGACGATTCTTTATACTCTGCACTTTGCTTTGCCCTTAAAACACAATAATGATGACTGTCCATTTCAAAGGAAAACATTTCTTGTTAGCAGTCTGTAGTTTGGGGGAGAGGGGGGAACATGCTATACCCTGGGAGAAATTTTTAGATTCAGCAAAGCCAGCAGATTAAAGTGGAAACGAAAGAACCACAACATCAAACCAAACCACCTCTTGCTGCACAAGTCCTACAAACAACTCCCACAGACCCAGACAGACTGGATCCAACTTTAACCTCCAAGCCTGATTCTGTTTGTCCACCTGGTTTCTTTTTGGCTCAGTTTAAACTGAGACCTTTCCTTCTCCTCCCAGTTGAGTGTGCTTCAGCTTGATACTCACAGAATTTGCTGGTAAAGCACATCTGGAACAAGGCAAGGGAGGAAAAATTAAGGCGTGGTTACATCTACATCTTAAACCTGTTACTGTAAGATGCTCTTGTGTGAATACAAAGACGATACTACAGTTAAGGTCTATCATTTGTTTGACAAAGATATATTTTCCTTTTGAAAGTACCACATCACAATGGATTTTTTAAATCAGGCAGTCAGCATGCGATGAAAGTTCAGACAGTCAGCTTTCTTTTATTCAAGGGTTTTTACATGCATTTTGCATTAACTGTTTAGAACTGTTAAGGTTAGTACACCCATTTTATACCCAGAGGCTCAAACGCAATTGGACAGTTGACTGACCAGTAGTTTCCTGGCCAAGTGAGGCCTGTTCCATTGTTATTTGGAGGCAAAGGAATTTATGGGCTTTGTATTTATGGCTTTCCACTGTAATTTAAAATATGAGGTCGGTGCAAGTGAAGGAGCCCATCGTTTGGCTGAAAAACAAAAATAAACCTTTCAGAAAGATGGCAAAAACTTTGAGTGGCCAAGTCAACAGTCTGGTGCATTATTTAAAGAATGAATAAAGCTGCCAACTCAGCAGCACCAAAAGGCCTGAAAGACCATAGAGGACAGCTAAAGTGCATGTTGACAGAATTATTTCCATGGTTTAGAAAAACAACTTTAGAACATGTAACCAAGTCAAGAAATCAAGATGGTAGGTGTATCATTGTCTGCAAAGTCTGCAATCAAGAGACGCCTTCACGAATGTTTACAATAAGGTGTAAACAACTGGTTACGCTCAAGAACAAGAGAGCCAGATTAGACGTTGCCAGAAAATAAACATAAAAGAGCCTGCACTGCTTTAGACCCATGAAACCAAGGTTAACTTGTACCAAAGTAAATGATGGCAAGACAAAAGTATGGAGAAGGAAAGAAACAGCTCACGATATCATCTGTCAAAAATGGTGGAGAAATAAGACATTGCCATATATGGTTCCCACTACGTTCACTGATGATGTGACTGCCAATAGAAGCAGCAGGGTGAATTCTGAAGTGTACAGGGATATACTCTGTGCTCAGTTTCAGCCATATGGTGCAAAAGCAAAAGCAGCCCAAAAGTGGCCAGATTCAGCCAGTAATACGATCTCAACCCAGATGAACATGTTTTTCAGTAAATGCAAAACCAAAGGGAAATATCCACAAACAGGAACTCCAGGTGGCTGGAGAAAAAGCCTGGCAGAGTATAAAGAAGAACCCACATTTACTGGGGTAGACTGGGGTAGACTTCAGGCAGGAGATTTTCATCCAGGTTTTAAAAACATTCCTTTTTGTGCCTCTGGAGATTTGGGACTGGGTTTAAAAAGCGTTGCAGTTTTTTAAATATTTAATGTAAACTTCTTATTGAAACCCTTTGAATTAAAGCCAAATGCCTACACTTCAATCACATACTTACTGGTTAATTTAAAATTCACTGTGGTAGTGTAAACAGGCAAAATAACAAAAACCATGTCCTTCTGCGGCAAAATACATACCTACTCTTGTTTGTAGTATGTAACACACATGCAATGCATGTTTGTTTGTTTTTTAGCACTCATCAAAACTTCACCAAATACAAAATATGCGTATCCAAGGAGAATCATGTTGAAACTGTTAGGGACAGCTACCCTCAGAAGGAAATCTTCACTGTAAAACAGTTGTTTTTCATTGTTTAGCTCTGTTTCGCTCCCTGCTTAATCTCTTGAGAGATTGATGCTGTAAATAGACATACAGTGGGGCAAAAAAGTATTTAGTCAGCCACCGATTGTGCAAGTTCCCCCACTTAAAATGATGACAGAGGTCAGTAATTTGCACCAGAGGTACACTTCAACTGTGAGAGACAGAATGTGAAAAAAAAATCCATGAATCCACATGGTAGGATTTGTAAAGAATTTATTCGTAAATCAGGGTGGAAAATAAGTATTTGGTCAATAACAAAAATACAACTCAATACTTTGTAACATAACCTTTGTTGGCAATAACAGAGGTCAAACGTTTACTATAGGTCTTTACCAGGTTTGCACACACAGTAGCTGGTATTTTGGCCCATTCCTCCATGCAAATCTTCTCGAGAGCAGTGATGTTTTGGGGCTGTCGCCGAGCAACACGGACTTTCAACTCCCGCCACAGATTTTCTATGGGGTTGAGGTCTGGAGACTGGCTAGGCCACTCCAGAACTTTCAAATGCTTCTTACGGAGCCACTCCTTTGTTGCCCGGGCGGTGTGTTTTGGATCATTGTCATGTTGGAAGACCCAGCCTCGTTTCATCTTCAAAGTTCTCACTGATGGAAGGAGGTTTTGGCTCAAAATCTCACGATACATGGCCCCATTCATTCTGTCCTTAACACGGATCAGTCGTCCTGTCCCCTTGGCAGAAAAACAGCCCCATAGCATGATGTTTCCACCCCCATGCTTCACAGTAGGTATGGTGTTCTTGGGATGCAACTCAGTATTCTTCTTCCTCCAAACATGACGAGTTGAGTTAATACCAAAAGGTTCTACTTTGGTTTCATCTGACCACATGACATTCTCCCAATCCTCTGCTGTATCATCCATGTGCTCTCTGGCAAACTTCAGACGGGCCTGGACATGCACTGGCTTCAGCAGCGGAACACGTCTGGCACTGCGGGATTTGATTCCCTGCCGTTGTAGTGTGTTACTGATGGTGACCTTTGTTACTTTGGTCCCAGCTCTCTGCAGGTCATTCACCAGGTCCCCCCGTGTGGTTCTGGGATCTTTGCTCACCGTTCTCATGATCATTTTGACCCCACGGGATGAGATCTTGCGTGGAGCCCCAGATCGAGGGAGATTATCAGTGGTCTTGTATGTCTTCCATTTTCTGATGATTGCTCCCACAGTTGATTTTTTCACACCAAGCTGCTTGCCTATTGTAGATTCACTCTTCCCAGTCTGGTGCAGGTCTACAATACTTTTCCTGGTGTCCTTCGAAAGCTCTTTGGTCTTGGCCATGGCGGAGTTTGGAGTCTGACTGTTTGAGGCTGTGGACAGGTGTCTTTTATACAGATGATGAGTTCAAACAGGTGCCATTCATACAGGTAACGAGTGGGGGACAGAAAAGCTTCTTACAGAAGACGATACAGGTCTGTGAGAGCCAGAGATTTTCCTTGTTTGAGGTGACCAAATACTTATTTTCCACCCTAATTTACGTATAAATTCTTTACAAATCCTACCATGTGAATTCATGGATTTTTTTTCACATTCTGTCTCTCACAGTTGAAGTGTACCTCTGGTGCAAATTACTGACCTCTGTCATCATTTTAAGTGGGGGAACTTGCACAATCGGTGGCTGACTAAATACTTTTTTGCCCCACTGTATGTATCAAGTGTCAACATCAAAGTGCCTGTTATGCACCCTGATGGCTTTTTAAGCTGCTTAAGTGGCTTCCTTGTGAGGGTTTTTTCAAATAAGAGGGTGATGTAACCTTGCCTGCTGCCCCAGCTATCAAAGTGAAATGGTTTGCACTTTAAATGGTTTTTCAGATGATATATAATTATACTCTGTGTTGAACTCATGTACTGTTACAAAATGGTCAGTTGTTGCTGGAGAATTTTCAGACCCCCTTTTCCTGTATCTCATCACAGATTACTCCACTTTAAACTCGCGATAGATAATTGACAGTTTGTTTGATTTTTTTTTTTGCCATCAAGCATTTGCATGATTATAATTGCTTGCCTTTCATGTCTTTATTGTATTCGAAAGGGGGATTTTAAAAAAGTTTTGCTCCACAATTAATGTTCGTGTTACATTTTCATTTTTATTTCTTAATTTTTTTTCTTTTTTGCAGATGCGAATCCTTGACAAATTTCCAATTGATGGAGGACAAAAAGACCCCAAAAAGAGAATAATTCCTTTTTTGCCAGGTGATTAAACTCAGTATGCACACACTGGCACTGTCAGTGTTGTCTTATTAGACATTTTGTTGTTCCTCCTACACACTCCATAGCATCGCCTACCACATTGCTTTGTTTTATTGGCTTCCATTCTCCATCCGGGCCAAATCATTTTGTGGTCGGCCATCTCAGTAGGAGGCTAGCAGAAAGGGATTTGTCTAATCTGATAAACTCATTGTGGGCCAGAGCAGAGGAGAGCAGTGAAGAGATCCTTTGTTAGACAAGCTGTAAGCCCACCATGGTGTGAACTGTATTCCTTTAAACCCCCAAATGGTTTGCATTATTTTTCTATTTAGTAGGCTTCATGCTCTTAGCAATCTCAGTCTCATAAGAGTTAGAAATTAGGAAATGGGAAAAAGCGAAAAAGTGGATTCAATTGCCTCACATTAGTCCCACTAGTTGAGAGCAATCAGCTCCAGAGAAGTTCTCCGTATGTTGGTTGGAATTTTATATCTCAGTGTCAGTACCAGCTGAGCTGGAAAGGGATCATGCTGGGATTTTATAAATGTCTAAGCCTAAATTATAGCACGATTGTTAAGCATTTAATCATAATATTTTTGTGTTTTTTGTTATATACACCTGACAGTGCTCTGCTTTTCCTCAGGTAAAGTCTTATTTCGCCGCAGTCACATAAGAGATGTAGCCGTCAGAAGGCTGAAGCACCTGGATAATTACTGCAAAGTAAGACAAAAGCTGCATGCCTCACTGTTTCCAGAGCTGGATTTTTCTCAACTTGTGTGCAGCACAATGCATCTCTTATTGAAGAGACTACTCATTTTTAATTTATATGTTGTTTGGAAGAGTGCTTTATCTCTGTCAGTGCTCTACCCTCTGAACATTTACCACAGTTTTTTTCAAGGCCTCAACATTTATCTCCCCTCCACCAGCCTCAACAGGAAAGCAACTGCTCTCTGTGCTTGTCATTTCCTGTCACCAATGTAAATAGGCAGCATATGAAGGAAACGAGGGAAATGGGGGCACGCAGGGGTAAAAACAAAAGAGAGACTAAGAATGAATCAGCAGACTTTAATTGTAGCAATGAGTGCAGATAGCTACCTGATCCTCTTATGCTTATTAGCCCACAGATGGGAATGTGGGGCAGGTGTGTTGCCAAGTGTGGCAGCAGTTTCTCATTTATTGGACCTGAAATGAATGAATGAAAGCACAAAGCTTTCTTGAAAATACAGATTACATGAGGGTGTCTTTTTAATTTCAATCAAACTGAGGTCTGTGTTTTTCTCTTTGTTTTAACCCTCTCTCTCTGTGCTCAGAGCCTTCTTCCTTCCCCTGCACACCCTCCACATCTCTGCCTGGTTTTCTCATGTGACTGGGTAGTGACTAAGTGTTATAAACCAGTTACTCAGTCCAAACTGACACACATTAGTGTGACCTTTTATTGTTTTTATTGGAATCAGTAGCTTTCTCCCACCCTTCTCTCTCCTAGGCTCTGATGAAACTTCCCACCCACATTTCCCAAAGTGAGGAGGTCCTTCAGTTCTTTGAGACTAAGTCAGAAGACCTCAACCCTCCCACAGAGTGAGTAACTATAACTATGTGCTAGAAATCACAAGCTGTTATTGAGCATTGGCATTGTATGCATGAACTGTTAGATGCCAAACATTGCCCTCTGGTGGGATGTGAACATTGGATATGGAAGCAAACTGAATGTGTGTGGCTCAGCAGCTGCCTTTAATTCGTGCTGACCCATCCTGATCCAGAGGCTTTGCTTTGTCAGGGATGATTGATTGATCTGGCTCCAAGAAGCCCTGCTTTTTATTAATAATGATTTCTTGGAGGTGACACCTGATGCCAGAACAAATGGGGAAGGATTAGCAGTGTAACGACAGCATGTCGGAGTTCACGTCTCAGGGCAGATAAGGCTCTCAGGCGAGCCATTTATCATACTCAGTTCAAAGTCAGAGTGGGAGTAAATCCGGCCTGGCTGCAATATCACTCATTGTCTACATTTTGTTCTTTCCGTTAGATTTATGTTCAGTCATATGTCTGGGATATTATATTTTTATCAGCAATGTGGGCCCATCACCTCTAACCTCTAATACCCCTGCATGTTAATCTCACTTCAAAGTGAGAGGCTCCCTTAATCTCAGAGACAGTCCAGCGTAGCTTAAATTAATATCTTAAAGTATAATACCCGCTGCCCAAGTTGTTTTTTTACTCCTGGGGTGGTCTGGGCAATTCACAGAAAACATGTTCTTTTTATGCTCTAAAATTATGATATTTAACACCCAGCTGTGAAACAAATAGTTTTTCTAAATATTTAATATGTTAAAAATGTAAAAGAACCATTCTGCTGTCCTGTTCGGCTAATTTATTTAATTACAAATAATGGTTTTAGAAGTGTTTATTTGTGAAACGAAAAACCTTGCTGTAGATTTAATAGAGCTTCACTCACACTCACTGAAACACGATGAAACAGATGAAAGAGGTCATGAAAGCAATTAAAAATGCGTCCAATCAACCTAGAAAATTGGTCCTGTCATGACATTTCCTTCCACACCGTTCAAACATGCCCTGCAAACAGCCTCGATAGAGATGCACTGTTGCTCATGTCCAAGCCTGTTGATGCTACTGCCATCTAACGTTCAACAGTGGTCACTGCACAGGAAAAAAACACAGGTACTGTTTTGCTTGTCACAAGAGGGAGCCACATGATTGGTTAAAAATTACAAGACGTTTCTATAGCATTTGGGTGAATGAAAGATGGTGCCTCATCCATCATAAATGCATGCCTCAGTCTGCGTTCAGTTTTCGATTGGGTTATTAGATTTATATTGATAATTAAATGTGTAGTATATTGGTGAAGTAAGCCTTGCAATCTTTTGAGTAAAGACACTAAAAGACACTACATATCTCTATCTATTGCTCTATCGATCTATCTATAAAGCTGTGTTTGGCTATATGGAAAGTTAGAAAAAAGGCAGATTTAATGAGAAAAAAACTCACCTGTGTTTATGCCTTCGGTTTTTTAACAATGCCATCGAAAAGGATTAACTAATATGTTGATACTTCTTAGACATCTGAATATTTCTTATTGTTAGGAAATCACTAAAAATGATTTTTCAGTGAGTGGTTGAAATGCAGTTAAACAAAAGGGATTCTTACAGTGCTTTCGCCCAATTCGTTCAAATTATGATATCCTCTTTTAAAATATTTCCAGACGGTTAATGGCCGAGAGCCACTGTATATTTCATAAGAAAGGGGAACTTTCAGAGAAGCTTTGAGACAAATTTGGAGAGACAGATGTTATAAATTTGTATAATAAAAACATGTTGTTGTTTTTTTTAGTAGTCTTACAAATCATCTTACATCCTGGAGTCCAAATTAGGTTGTGATAAGAAACATGCGGAAGACCTTTTGAAGTTAGAGTTCCTTTTTGAGAATGAATGCCAGTGGCTAAATATAAAATTAAAATTCAAAGTTTTAGTCATCGGTCTTTGAACACTTCAGTGTTTTACAGTGATGCAGAGTTGAAAGTGGATGTCTCTGCTGTTTGAAACACAGCAATTTAACTCATTTTGACATCAGTTAGCTTTAAGGTGTTTTGCTGGAGATAATACATTCTCCGCCAGCCTCTGTATTATTGTTGTTTAGTGAAAACTATCCATGGGCTGTATGTGCAGTGTGACTGCAGAAAGTTCCAGTTTATTAACCTCCGAGGGGAAATGTTTTCAGGACTCCCACCTCTGAGGCCAGCATCTACGGGAGTGTTGTGAAGTATAATTAAATCTAGTTAACAGGCACATATGCCCATAATGTCAATTTAAAATAACATTTTACCTTTCATACAGACAAATTAAGTTTACACCACGCCATCTCATTTTTCTTTTCTTTTTTCTTTTTGTTAACCAAGGAGCTTGGAAACTATCCTGATTCAATCAAGAGGGAAAAAAACAAAAAGGAGACGAGATACACCACCTGTTCTGTTGTATTTGTTCTTTCATTTATATAAAAGAATCACATACATTTAAAATATTAACAAAACAAATGTTAATAAAAAATAAAGAGAGAGTGATATTTGATTTTAAATTTCTCTTTTTGAACCAAGTGGTCCTATTCTAATATAAGAAGTCACCAAGAGGACACAATCACAGTGTTAATGTATGGGATGCAATACAATAGCAGCCTGCAGTAGTGATGTTACACATACACACTATATTTTAGCTTATATTATGCATAAGCTCTAAACAAATTCGGATTAAGATGTTATGACTCAGATCAGTCAGATTATCCAAGTATTACTCGTATGAGAATTTTGGAACATTTGCAAATTTCGATCATATCCAAGAGAAATTAGTATCAGAAGTTACAAAATCATTAAAATCAAGATGACGCTAATGATCCACAATGATTCAGAGCAAAAGCTCTGTTGGCAAAGGAAAAGAAAATCTAACAGCGATGCAAGAAACAAAATTGCCTCCATAAGGTGTGACTTTGAAGGTCAGTCCTCCATCTTAACTTTAACTTCATTTAGTCACTTCTATGCATATGACAGATGAAGGAGGTTAATCATTTTCAACAGTGAAATAGTTGAATTTTGTTTAAATTCTTATCACTTTTGCAGCATCAGTTCAAAACATATAATGTTTTTGTAGAAAATCGGTGGCCCCTTTCTTCCTGATATATGTATGTGGATGTAAACACAAGCAATTTGGGAAGAAAATGTCCTGACTAACCTCCTTTACCTTAATTATAGTTGTTACATGCCAAACCCTAACCTTAATCTCAGCCAAAACACACATGACAGCTTGCTTTTTGTACTTAACTGGAGGGTGAGCCCTCACATTGGGATTGCATATACAGAACATGATTAATACAACAAAAGGCAAAGGATTTTAAAAAGTTATGAAACGCAGTTGTTCTTTACAGCTTAAGTCTTAATTCGACATCATTGTTTCACCACAAGGAGAGTAATTAGTGGTTGATACACAGTCAAACTAACATTCTTTTAACCTGACATCAGTGTGTGATCATAGCCAAGCTTTGCTGGAGATTGGGGCCAGTACGCATGAGGTTGACTGCAGCAGTGTGTGTGCCTTTGTGAGGATTTGAGTCAACCTCACCACCTTTTTTTTTTTTTGTTACAGGATATGCACAGAAACGGTGTAGTAAGAGATTATGTGCAAATCACAACCCTATCGTAATGGATTGCTGCTCAATGATGTCGACCCATTGACTCGAGCTCGAGGTTACTCCTGCAGAGGTTAATCCGAGGTCGTGCAGAAGTGTCTGTGTGCTGAAGAAAGGCAGATACCTCAGTCCTCTGGCTTGGATGAAAAATGCGAGCACTAATATCTTACACATTCCTTTTTTGTAATAGGCCCACCTACAAAGAGTTTGCAGTTATGTGCAAACAGATGGTCACTCCCAACTCAAGCTTCAGATGGATTCTCACGGGTTTAAATTTTTAATGATGTGTTCAGTGCTAGTGCGTGTGTCCTGCACTGTATGTGCGTCCTGGTCTGAATGATGAAACTAAAGCTTTATGGCTTGAAAAGACTATTTTTCAGCTTCTTGTGTATTTAGAGGTTGAAATTTACCTCTAAATACACAAGCTCAGTCTTAAACTTTTAATAGTGTTTGGACATATTTTCGTTCCCCTTGCCTTCCTCTCACCTATTAGATTTTACTGGTGATAAGAGGAAAGTACACAAAGCCAGGACTGTGTGCTCAGTCTCCTCTTGGGAGAGATATTACTCCACCTCTGTGCTACAGGTCACAAGCAAGCAGGGCATGTCAAGAGTCTCCTTTATCTCCACTTTTCTTCCCCGCCTTACTTCAGTTTCATCTCTGCCCAAGCAGATTTTGGCAAAATAAAAACAAATGAAGACATCTTTAAAATAATTAAGAAATATTTAACATCTATAACAATTTTACACATAGGAAAATCTGAAACCAATGGAATAACACACACTTTCCACATCTCCCTAGTACTGGGTTGGAGCCCTTTTTGCCTTCAGAATTGCCTCAGTTCTTTGTGGCACAGGATCAACAAGGCGATGGAAATATTCCTTAGATTTTGGCCATCCTTGAAATGATAGCATCACACAGTTGCTGCAGATTTGTTGGCTACACATCCAAGTTGTGAGCCTCCTATTCCACCACATCCCAAAGGTGTTCTGCTGGATTGAGATCTGGAGTTTGAGTGCAGTGAACTCATTGTCAGGTTCAAGAGTCAGTTTGGGATCATTTGAGCTTTGTGTTATTCTGCTTGAAGCAGCCATCAGAAGATCGGTAGATTGTATAGATGAACGTGGTCAGCATGCTGAGATAGAGCATTTAAAGGATTCTCAACTGCAACTAAGGCACCCAAAGTGTGCAAAGAAAATGGACCTACATCACTATGAGCAGTGTGAATCGCTGATACATGCTTTTTACATGCTATTTACATTAAATTCTGACCCTACTATCTGAATGTTGCAGCAGAAATTGAGACTCATCAGACCAGGCGACATGTTTCTCATTTCTATTGTACAATTTTTGTGAGAATTGTAGCCTCCGTCTAGAGTTCTTAGCAGACAGTAGTTGCACACTGTGTAGTTTTCTGCCCCTGTTCTTCTTCAAGGTTTTGCATTTACAGATGCTCTTCTGCATAGACTGGTGGCGACGAGTGATTACTTGAGTGACTGTTGTCTTCCTATGAGCTCAAAGCAGCCTGCCCATTCTCCTCTGACCTCTGACCCTAGATGTGTTTTCCTTATAAAGTTGGGGTTTTAAAGTTTCCCATTGTTAGTTGGACTATGCATTTTTAATTAATCCACAGCTTTGTTTATGTGGCTTGGCACAAAAGTTTAACTTTGTTTTTTGTTCTGTTCATCAATCTTATCGAAAGATATGACATTTATATTGCTGATGAACGATTAATGATTTTTCTTACGCCGTCGAAATTCAGTTCATGGCCTTTTTGTTTCAGTGTCAGTTTAGTCAGTCTATTATTTAATCTTTTAATCAATCTAATGTATAAGCAATTCATTATTATAATTGTCTCATAAATTATCTGTGTTTACTTTGCTCATTCATCGGGGAAAAAGAGAAATTGTGCCGATATTATTTTATCACGAATATATATATATATATATATTTTACATTATTTCATTATATAGATGTAAAACAAATGCGAAATAGCTTATTTGTACAGCAGTGTCAAATAATCTACTTTGAAAATTGCAGGGTTTTTTTGGTAACTTGGTTCAATCAAACACTGAGTATTGATGAACAGACTGTAACCTGGCAAACGTTGGACAGGTTTTATCCAAACATGTGCTCATATCCATAACTGGCTGTGGCTCCAGTCCTGCTGCTGGCCCTCCATAGAGCCAGGTGTCTGCTTCCATCTGTGTCAAAACTCAACTTCTCCTCGGTGTTTTCTCTCTGCAAGTTAACTAAACCAGGGCATAACACTCAGCCCGAACTTCCTAAAATGGTCTGGCCTGAAATGTTTATGCATTTCCACTTTATAAACAAATTCCCATCAAACTGAATGGAGTAATTATGTGAAATACCATCACTTGTGTGCCTGCATGCAATTAATGAAGCGTGAGTGCTCCAATTGAATCAAGAAACCTATAATGAATTAATTAAAAACTATTCATCATTTATTTATTGCCTGTCTCTAAATGACAAATTTCCGTCAGTGTGAAAGAGGCTGAATAGAACAACGGTGACAATTGGAAATTAGGCTAATGACCTGTTCTGCTGTAATACGAGGTGGCCGTCACAAATCAACGCTCATTTTTTTGAGAGAACGTGTACAAATAAAGAAACCACAAACAGTTCAGGAAAGCATTTTAACGAATTCAACAGCGCATGCACTGCATTTAAAAAAATAGAGAAAAAAACGCTTTACTTGAGTAAATTAAACACATAAATTTTCTATTGCTGTTACCTGCAGCTTGGTACTCTATTTGGTAGACTTTGCATGTGTTTTCACAAGTTGCAGTACACTGAGTGGGAAAAGTGCATATATTGTATTTTGACAAAGTAAACATAAATATCCCATCTCTGCTGATTAAGCTCAGCTTTTTGAGCAGCGCAGTAAGCGTGGGTGCAGTGAAGGGATAGTCACTGCTCTGTGACCTTCATGAGTGTCAAAGCACAGAGCAGGTTCATTGACACTAGCTCGCTTCCTTTCAGTGTTTTTTTCTGCAGTTCATAGTTCGGAACAGAAAGATGCTTTCACATCTTAAGATGAATGGGACTTAAAGGGGGATATGATACTGTTGTAAAGTCAATAAACGCTGTTCTGTTAAATAGAGGCAGCTGCATTCCCCTCATGTACAACATATCTGGCTTTTTAACAGAAATATACACACATTGGCTAAAAGGGCCGATGGGTTCCTTTGTTGCTGTCCTTGACACACTTATTGTGCGACTCACTCATACGTATCCCACCCTGTCTCCCTCCCACTGGTAGTGGGTCAAGTTCTTCATGCATTCTCAGCGAGGGTTTGGCTGATACTTGTGTGCCAACTGTACTTGGATGGTCCCGGGCAAAGATTCAGCTGTAACCAGTCATATAAATGCTCTGGCCTTTCTTGCTTACACACTCATTCTGACCATGTTGCTCTGCTGTTGTTTCTTTTGCAGAGACTGTGGAGGCTCTGGCAAACGTAAATCGGGTAAGAAAATATCCTTATGTTAATTTTCATGGGTTTTAAAAAAGTTGTACCGCTTTAAATTTAAAAGAAAAGGCAACTCCTGCAATTCTACCTGTCAAAGTCTTAAGGAGTCTTAGGCAGAACTGAAAATGAGATCAGTGTTTGTTGATAATGGAAAAAAATTGATATCTCTTGTGGGGGCTTAAGAAGATAGATGACCTCAGTAAGACGATAAAGATTTTAATATATCAGTAAATATATGATATTAATATTTTCAGCTTCGATAGCAATGCTAAATGTTTTTTTCTGCTTCTTTAATTGCAGAATTTGCTTCCTTTCATTGCCCCATGTGACAGTAAATTGATTATATTTGGTTTTAGGCCTCTCTGGAGACTAAACAATCGGAATCTCTCAATTAATCAAGAAAATAAGTTGCAGATTAGCTGGTTATGAAGATAACTGTTTGGGGCAGTTTAGAAATAAAACTATTAAATAAATAACATGTACATTTCTGGTTGTGCTGCTGTGAATTATGTGTTGTTTTCTTTTTTCCAAACTGTCCGCCATGAGTGTGACTCTGGTGCCATAAACAATCCTGTGGTATTATTAAATGGTCAGGAAAACAGTGTAATGTGGGCGAGACCACCTGTCTGTGCCTCTGCATTTGCATTGCCAGAATAGGCCGTTGCATTAATATTTTGTGTGTTAGAGTGCTGAGTGACTCAGCTGAGCATGGGGATACGAGTGTAGGAGGTGGCAGGAAAAGCATGAGAGGAGTTTTAGTGAACAGCTGTCCAGTTCTTGTGCATGCATCCACTTGCGTGCTCGAAGTCTCAGAATACCCGCACGCGTTACAAATTACACGTTCGTCCTGCAATCAGATGTAAAGTTGCTTTGGCAATCCCTTCCTGCAGTCTGCCGCAGTTACATACGGCATAGCTGGGCTATAAAAGCTCCTAGGAAGTTAATTTTCTGTGGGTGATCCACTCTGAGGAAAAGCTGCACTGGAATTGTCACCAAATGAAATAAGACCCCAGCCTAATTTCATTATGCGTTCCACGGTATTGAGGCTTTATGTAACAGTGAATTCCAGCTACATACTGGAATGGAAAAAATTGTCGTATTTCAGCTGTGTGTGTCTGTGCGTGTTGCCTGCATTCAGTCTGTGCAAGATATTAGATTGGCTTCCAGTTATATTCATATCAGTTGCCTGGAAAGTTTTATCATGTAGTAGCTGTCCTTTTTATTTTGAATAATTTAGTTAGATCTAAAATTGATCTGTTTTGCAGACTTTATTATATGCATGTATTTGTTCTTATTTTAAACATTTTTTTGGGTTCAAGTCTTATTAATCAAAGCACAATAATACACTTTATATCTGGTACGTATGCTGGTTTGTTATTCATACTGTTTTAAGCTCCCCATACTTGATCTTGAAGCCCCCCAGTATAGTCCCCATGCTGGACATTAGTGGTTAAAGATGGATATTTCTCTTTCAAAGCAGGACAGCAGATAAGTGCAGTGAGTCTGTGGTGAATTTCTGCTGTAGCTGCAGCTTATGTATTCCATAATTACACGTTGCAGGTTTCCCTTAAGAGTTTACTGATCCCCTGCCTAAAACAGAGAATGTAACCCCTCACCACAAAACTTTGAGCGATTAGAGGTTTGATTTGGAACGCTGTTTACCTGGGAAGAGAAGAAAACAGGAACAGCACACTCACAGATGATCATTCACTTTTGTTTTGTTATCATCTTTGGCTTCGTGACAGTTCTGTCATCATTTGCTGTGTTGGGATTTAAAAAAATGTTCTTCTTCTCTTTTTGTGTTTTTTGGTAGAGCTGATACTAGATGGGGGGTAGTGAAAAGAAGTGTAGTGAAAGGAAATTGTGTTATATAAACTGGGGATCTCATCTGTCATGTGTTTTCAGTAAAATTCAGACCCACATCTCATTTCTTGTTTATGACTCACGCTTCTGGAGCCCTGCAAGATCGAAGCAGTGATTGATTCTGCATCATAGCCTTGCAACAATCTACACGAGATTCAAAGAAAGCCATGCCATTTTTTTTTAGCATATAATGGATTTGTCAGGGCTGACTGCCGATACTCAGCTGGTCAGCATGAATCACTGTTAGGTGAAGAGACACACTGTCAGAAGCGAACCTCTAAAGGAAACAGGATCAACTGCTGCTTACTGTGCTCATAGGATGCCGAAGTTCAGGAGCTTAAAAAATTTAGTATTTATGTGCGTTCAGAAAGAGAGCTGGCTGACCAGAAGACAGATAGAAATTGAGTAGGAAAGAAAGAAATGGAGCGCTCGAGGGTGTAGTGCATGTGAAAAGCAGCTGGAGAGGAGAGGAGGTTTACGTGGCAAGTGGAAACCATGTCAGTGCTGCGCAAAGGCCCAGTGAGTGTGTTTATGTGTGCAGACTTGCTGTCTTTATTTGAGCTGCAGGTCTCTCAGGACCTACGGGGGTGCATATGTGTGGATGAGGTTGTGTCTGTGAGGGAGTTTACATACTACATGTAGTATGCATGGGTGTACGCGTGCGCGTGTTGGAAGGAATCTGGTAACAAGTCAGATGGTGGGTGGGTCAAGAGGGCCGTGTGTTTGTTTGTGTTTGCAGATGGATGTGATTTTTAAACTGGCATAGGAAATCATTAAGGCAAATGAGGACTTCCAAACCACTTTAACAGCCGTACGCTGCTTCAGCAAGCTTCCCTGTCAATGACAAGCTATTGAATACTGGGCATTTTTGTTCAGTCGTACATAATTATGAGTCAAGCAGTACATGAAATGTGTTAAGGTTTAAATCAAATGTCGATCAAACAGATGTTTTTTTTTATTAGTTGTTGTCATATAACAGCTCATTTCATGCACAGATTTCTAGGTTTGGTGTAGAATTTTTTTTCCATTTCTCCTGAACTCTGGCCCCTGCAGCACAGAACAGATACAGTACAGGATGCACGGTTTCTGATAAGAGATGACTAGTGACAGTTCTTCAAAGACTATACTGTTGAGGAAAAAAATTGCAAATGCATATTTTTTATTAGGATTTTGTGTAAGTAAAACCGAGGATCCATTATGTTTCTTTTTCCTTACGTTCTGTTTGTTCGGTGGTGCAGGCGTCAGATTTTCTACTGGAAAACCTGATGAAGTGGAGGAGTCTCGCTCATTAAATTAGCGGTTTGAATCTGATTCCAGTCTCTTTTTTTTCATATCAGCAACATCCAGTGAAGTTAAAGGTGCACTGTGGGTTGTTTTACACTGCCTCTAGTAGTGCTGTAGAGCAGTGTTTTTATGAGTGGGTCCCTGTTCTGTTGTTATCATGCGTATGTGGACAAAGATGCGGCTCACATGATACACAGCCTGGCAGTGATTTCATATTTTCCAATGATCAGCACTTGTTTTTGTGCACTTGTTTTTCAAGAAATGTAGCTTTGTGCCAAAAAAGGCATCAACACAGAGTGAAGTAACCCCCCCCAAAAAATATGTTTGATTCCTCCAGATCATCAGCTCTGTAGTTTTCATTCAATTTTTTTCAAAAGCAGAAACCCGTGTAGCAAATATAAACATACCGTGACTTTCAGTGTTTTCCAAGTGGATCATGAGATATTTGGAACTCCAATAGTTTTATACTGCAGAGCTACGCTTTACTGCGAGAATCAGCAGGCAAAAGTGAGGATGATGAAGCTATTCAGCAGTTTCTAACTGAAATGTGAAGGCTGTCTAACTGAGATGATTTGGGTGAATGTTTCTGTACTATTTATTTGTGGTCTGCCTCTTTTCCCTTAGGGCCACATACTGATTCAATGACATGAGTACATCTGTACTACATTGAACAGCAGTTCTGTGTCCCTTTCTAATCCAGCTGCACATCTGCTGCTGATGAGCCAAACAAAGGCACTGCACTTTGCCAAATCTTCTCAACACGGTTCTGCTCTTACAAAGATACCCCAGGGTTAGAAATGTGGCACTAAAATATAACGACCTGTGCCAACCATGTTACCAAGCAAAAAGCTTGAAAAGCCTGAAAACCGTTTTTTAGGGAAAAAAAAGAATGAGTAGACTAGACTCTCTGGCTTCCTCCTGTTGGTGATGAATTATTGCAAAGTTCCAAACTGTCATCATTCCTGGATGGAGCTGATGACGGAAGAATGGGGGTGGAGTTGGGGGTTGAATGGAGTTGGGACATTTGGGAGTGGAAGGGTGGGAGCAGGAAGCACGTGTATAAATAGGAGAGAGGAGAGATAAACACCGAGTGGTTAATATCTGATGGAAGCCGAGAAGAAATACTTTTCAAAGCTCATAAATGCTTTTGGTCGTCACTGGTCATGCAGGGTACACAAGAAAATACATATACACACACCTCCCAACTGTAACACCTGAATGAGTTAACTAAACTAAAACTATAGGACTGGGAGTTAGCTTACTTTATTTAAACAAATAAATGTCAATAAAAATTAAATACATTTCCAGTTTAATTCCTCTTAGTTTATATAAATTGGCATTCATTTGCCTCCCTTTCCTTGGAATTAAACTGATGTAACTTAAAAATATTCAGTAAAAGAACGATTTTATGTCAAACTTGACCTAATGTAAAAAGCATTTACAGCATAAAAGATGCCTCAAGATTGACGTTTCCGGTTGTGACGAGCAGCAGTAGGTCTGACAGGGAAATCGCACAGTGTGCACACTGTACCAGACACAATCCTCAGTTTTAAAACACTATATGAACCAAGTTTACAAAATAGACTTATTTTGTAAATGATGGCTCGCCCATAAAAATAAAACGTGTACAGAGGTCGAGCCAACTGTTTTTTTCATAAACTTATATAATACCAGAAATCCTTTTTTTCAACTACAACTATCGCCATCTGGTGGCTTTCAGATAGAAGGTGGATTTAACAAACTTCATGCTTCATTTTTCTGATCTGGATGCTACGTCCATGTTTTGTACTGTCTATGGTAACAAGACAGTTTTCACACTTGTAGCTCTTCTGACGCACTAACCAATCAATTAAGTTCACTCACAGTGTCACTTCTAATTTAACACAACAGAAAATAAAGCACATTCTGGGCAACTTAACAGTAATGTGACAATCATTAACAAGTTAATATGGCATAACATGCATAACGTGTTAGATAATGTTTCTGCACGTAGACACACATTTTAAAAGACTAAAATAAATACAGTGAAATGATACTTTTTAAATGTAGCCTATTTATTGTGCAAAATAGTTCAGCCTAATGAAAAATAGTTAGCCATGCTGCAGTGTATGTTGGTTCTGGGGTTGGTTATGCTTTTTGTTTAGAGGAACAAGTTTGTTCTTTCTGCTTTCCTCCACTTATACATACACATTCACAAAGATATAAACCTGATCAGGTGAGCTCTCAGGATATTACAGATACTACAGGGGCAGGATTACTTTTAGCTATTGATTAAAACATTTAAATATATTTTCTTTTTCAGCAGTGTTTGTTGTGAGTAGTGTTCATACACTCTGCAGCTGCCTTTCTTTTGCATATACTATGTATATATTTTAGTTGTTATGATCACTATGTTTCACTGTGTTGTCTGAAACACTGTTTTGTACACAGTTTGTATGATTCACATTTCGTACACTGTTTCGAAATTAGGCTTATCCTGTTCAAGTCTGCTTTTTTTTCCCCACACACATGTTCTTCTTGCTCTGTCTTCCTGCTGTTGCAAAACATTTCATTTCCTGAAAGAGGATGAAATATTAGCTTTTGTTTTTCAGGCCTGTTGACTTTACTGACAGAGTCTTTAGTCACTCAGGTCACAGATTTACGGTTTTCTCGCAGCAGCTGCTAATTGTGTGCTAAAGAAGGTTACATTTACGTCTTTTGACACAGAGTTTTATGAGCTCATGACCTGAGTATTATTTTCATCTGTCTTGAAAATGCATTGTTGACAAATGAGCCCTCTGTTTTCTTTTTCTTTGATAAAACAATGTCCAAGTTTGAAGATATTTGGAGGCGGGTTCCACAGAGGTCAGTGTTTTATTTCACAACCAGCAGTAGCTAAATCAACAGAATGAGTCTATGGCATTGCTGTTTATTAAAGCTATTTTAAATTACACTTGGTAAAAGTTATGCATGCTAATACATTTTAAAATCTGGACAGACCGAGCACAGGGATGATGCCTGGAAACATTTAAATTGTCCTCATGTTTTAACATTTTCTCCAGTCTACAAAATTTGTGATATTTGACAGATATGAAACATGATAGAAAACATATATAGTTGGAGATATTCCATAAATACAGGAGAAATTATAGACTTGAAATTACTCACTTACCCAGTACGCAGTAATTGCTCACATATCCTCATAGAGAGTTAATTGACCTGTGAGTTAAAACAAACCATTTAACAACACTTTTCTATTAATAGTGTCAAAATAAATAACTCTGCCTGCTGTACCAAAGTAACTACTGTCATATTATACAGTGAAGACTAAAAAGGCAATATTTATATAATATTCCTTCCATTGTTTCTGCACCCAATTTTGTGGTCTGACAAAACATCTTGCATAAATAACGTGAAGCTTCATAAACCGCAGCCCGACCACAGTAATCCAGTGTCAGACTCTTTGGCAGTTTCATCATGTGAGATGCTAATGGTGCTGAGTTCATCTATGTGAGTTATTAGCTCCTTGACATTTCAAGTGCAGTCCCTGAATTGAATGTGAAATATTATCCAGATTTAGAGAAATGTTAATCTCTAGTCTGCGGGACTGTAGCCAGGTGAGCTCTTTAGAGAAATGGCAGCTTAATCCGAACCTTCTCAATCATTCCTTATCTAAGGCTCAAATCTTCCATTTATCACACTGAACTTTTCTTATTTTCCATCATCAGGATACAAACCGAGTTGCTCTTTCCAGGAACTGTGATTACCCCATAAAAAGGCTTTTATTTGTATGTGCTTGGCTGTTTCTGTTAAACTAACCCTACTGATGGCAGTTAGTTAGAAGTTGGACCAGTGTGCCCACGAAGAGATGAGGATCTCCAGGAAGTTTGTTGGTATTTTGCTGATATTAAACCACCATTAAAGTAAACATCTGTTGCAACTGCAGTAACAGAGTAAACAGATATAATCTAGTGTGCACACAGAAGCTCCTCCTGTGTCCACACAGCTTTGAACTCGGTGATCAACAGAAGGTCTTGTTAATGTTTGAGCTCAGTGTCGCTGGCTTGTGACTAGATTCCAGCTGACACTTGTTAGACCTGCTTTAGTCCATTCAGGGATGCTTGTTTCAGAGATTGTTCCCGATTAAGGCTTCAGCCGGACTCAGTTATGTAAAGCGGGAACCAAAAAATGTTGCGGGTTGTCGGTTATGTACGATGCCTTCTTTAAATACCTTCACGAATGAAAACACATGTTTGCTACTTGAGAAAGCTGTGCTGGTGTTAGTTAATGAACCAAAATCTGGTGAGATGTTGACCCAGTTAGGAAACGAGTGCAAACCAAATCAACAAATCTAAGTCACTGCTGGCGCTTATATGGTTAACTCAGTTAAGTACACAGAGGAAGATTTCCATTGGCTGGGTTGCACGCTGTAGTCAGAGCTCTAGTGTTTCAAGGAGACAGAGGGCCATCCCTCTGAGCACAGCTCCAGCCCCTTCATCTGGTTCTATTTAAGGCCCCTTATGCCGACTCTTATGATTGGCGTACACAACCCCCCTACTCTTCCCCCAGTTCCAGCCCCAACTGAAGAGAAGGAGGCTTTTTAGCAGATGGTTTATTTTCCAAGGGAAACCATTTCTTTCTCCCACTCTACTGTCCTGTCCTCAGCTGGCTTTAGCTCACTTTTCTGTCACTTCTACACCTCCTTTTGCTTTCCCGTTGCTGCGAGCCTTTCCACTGTGTTCATGTGTCTATGTGTATCTACTGACTGGGAGTCAGCTTTGTTGGAGAAAACGGATAAAGTCCCTTTAGTAAAACAGAATGGATTTTCTGCACTTGAATGTCTGATCCTTTACTTCTTGGTGGGAGGTTCTTTTTTTCTAGACTGTCTCCTTTGCCCCTGATGTTGGGCTGGAGGGACATGCAGCTCTATGGCTAGACTTTGGGGAAGATGCACTGAACCTCGTGAATATTGTGATTGGCTAAGCTCTACAAACAAAGTGGCCTATGGCACAGCGAGCGCCCAACAGTCGTTCTCGTGGACCTATGGCTGGCAGCTGGCTGACAGCATGTTTTTTTCCATCAACCCCAGGTCTGGATGCTTCGGACCCCATGCTTCTGGAACAGTATGTGGTGGTGGCCAATTACGAAAAACAAGAGCCTGCAGAAATCAGTCTTCAAGCAGGCGAGGTGGTCGATGTCATTGAAAAGAGTGAGAGTGGTGAGTAATCAAAACAGATGCACAACAGTATTGAGCAAGAAAAAACAGCACGCATGCTATGTGTATGTAAAACACAAACATTCAGTATTCAGTCATATAGTTCCTCGAACACTCTGCCCTTTTCTGTATCTCGACTCTTTCACCTTCTTTGTCCGAAGCCTGCTAGCTGTTGCTCAGCCCCCATCTGGAGGCTCGCTTTGGCCTGCAGTCAGCCCTGTTTTTTCCCACTGTTGGTTTAGGCTGAGGGCCAGAATGTTGCCTCTAGCAAGAGGAATGTCTTCCAGACTCATATTAATTATTCCACCTCACTTTAATGGAAAGCCAGCAAGACATGCTGGATTTACAAATGCCAGCTGCAGAGAGTCCTTAGTCAGCTGTTTAACCTCTTGGAAGAGCTAGCAGACAGGGCCAAGATTACAAATTTAGGGTATATGTAATTTAGTTTGAC
Organism: Rhamphochromis longiceps; assembly: GCF_057381845.1. Lineage (NCBI taxonomy): Eukaryota > Metazoa > Chordata > Actinopteri > Cichliformes > Cichlidae > Rhamphochromis > Rhamphochromis longiceps. The sequence goes on along the minus strand of NC_140569.1, from coordinate 14,984,419 downwards.
AATACTGAATCTTTAATGCCAACATAAAGCACAGTCTCACGTTAGTCAGTGATTATTCTGTAGTACTCCCAGGACTGTTTTATCGTAGGTTGAAGAAGACAGTAGGACCTAATGAAGTATATAATTTATACATATGAAATGGATTACAAATAATATCACAAATTTAAACATGTGTCCTAAATATGCTCAAATATCAACGATGCCAGGTCTAAGCACGTGTCTGAATTTGCCACATGAAGCAGAGGAGGGACTGGAGAGAAATAAACCTGGTAACAGGGTCTGACGTCCAGCTTTAATGGTGTGCTGAGACAGTAAAACAGTAATCAGACTCATGTGTTCTTCAGCGGGAGGATGGCAAAAGAGAGATGGAGGAGGAAATAGTGAAGGGAAGGCAACTGGATTTAGGTTCCACTGTGGGTGTGATTGCCACAGTGGCCTTAAGGAAAAAGGTCCACAGAGTAGGATCACTTTGAAGTGTCATGTGTCCTGCCTTTGGGTTCATGTATTTGTTTTCATTCTCTGCTCCGGTAGGATTTCAACCCAATGGGGAGCCACTGTGAGGCGGATATTCCACCACCTTGAAGTCCTTTTATTGGGGGCCTTATACGAGTGCTTTTCTCCATGAATTTCAAGTGCATGGTCCTGTTTTTATTATGGGCCCCTTCACTTTTGTCTTTCAGCTGACCACTGTGCACTGTTGATCCATGTGAAACTCATGCACATCTCATTGCAGATTTATGATTTCCAGGTTTCCGTGTTATTGCTCTAACTTTGTTTCATGTTATTATTGCTTTGCTTGCCTCTCATCTCTGAAGCAGGCTATATTTTGCTGCCACTTTCACTTCAGCTCATTCATTCATCTCTGGTTAGATGGATTTCTTATGAGTTTCTAGAAAACAAAATAGTAGATGGCAGGCTTTTGAAAACACATCTGAAGGCTATTTGACAGTTTTATTATACACTGACACTTCCACAGAGATCACAGAAGTATAACCCGCGTTCCTTACAATTTGCTGTGGAGACTGTTTCCAGCAGCACTGCTAGCGTTTAGGCTGAAATATCAACACCTTTCCAGTGGAAGCTGGCTAACTCTGCTCCATTTGGCTGGGTGACATCACTCTGTGTCCCTCTGCCAGCACTAACAAGACCAGGTGTGTGCTAAGAAGATTTCAGAGTTCATTTGATTTAGCATCCATTCCCTTGCAGTATAAGTACAAACCCTTTAATAGCTTCTGACAGATTGATCTGTGTATTACAGCTCTATGTAGTGAATTTGCTGAGTTAGAGGTACTAAAAGTGTCTGGTGTATTTGTTATGATAAAAGGGCTGTATGGATTTTCAATCTGGGCAGATTTAAAGCCGCATGAGTCCCCCTGTAGAGTCTTGGATGCAGTGAGTAGAAAACTTTGCCATCTAATTTTATATCAGCATCTAAAGGTGCAACAGCATGAGCTTATAATAGAGCCAGATCTAGAAATGGAAAAGTGCAGCTTTGTATTGTTTCTGCCATTCACCCAGTAACGTCAACCAAAGTCCTGCTGTTAAAGCTACTGCACCATAGACATTGGCTGTGACTCCTGCCCAGTGCAGTTATCGACTTTCCCTTACCTTGGATTAGATAATGTATGCCTCTGACGGGGCACTGAATCTAGGTCAGCCCTATAAGTGAGCTCCGCTTTCTCCACTTTTCCAACCTGCTATCCCAAGCCAAGCAAGTATTTTCCGTCGCCCTGGCTTGATGATATAGTTTGTGTTGTGGTCGTTGTTTCAGTTGGTACAGTAGTTTATACTGTCGGCTGTTTTTTGGGGTGTTTGAAGTGGGTGCAGTGTGTGGTAAATCAGCAAGGTGGCCCACTGATTCAGTTCTCTTGAATAATACTATTTACTAACACAGATGCAGGAAAACAAAAGCTTTCTTAGAAAATGATTGTTAAAGTTTAATAATTTTTTGTCCTCACTCTTTGTGCAGCTATTTTATTTGTCTTTTTTATGAGAGTTTGCCAGGGGGAGATGCTGGCTCAGGAGAAGAGAATAGTGCAGGGAGAAACTCGGAGAGAAAATGGAAAAAGCAATTTCCTGCCAAAGTTAGTGGTTCAGAGAGGTTGGTTCATTATAATGGCTTAATGGATCCTCCAGGATGCCTCCTCAGTTTACACTATATTGGAGAGATGTTAACCAAAGCTAAGCTAGCAGGCTTGTTGGTCAGTTCAGTTGCTCTGTATTCAGCGGTTTAAACTTTGCCTTTTAAAGGGCGACGTAGGAAAGGAAAAATAATTTGCAGATGCTTCTGGAAATATCATAATTATTGTGCTAAGCGTGTTGCCCTCAGTTCTGTGTTGACAATTTCTCTATGTGGATACCATCAGCTTTTAACGTCTCTCTTCTAAGGGTAGATTAGCATTTGTGAATTACGGTTTGCCACATGAACTCCAGGAATGTCTGTCTGCTGTGAAAAGATCGACTTACAGCATCCCTCCATCTCCCCAAAGACCCCCTGGCACCACCTATGTACAGTATGTTTTGTGTCTCTGCTGCTTCACCGGGCTTATATAGGCAGGGCGGGGTTAGAGGAATTTCAGACAAAACCTTAACTTTCACTTACAAGACAAGACATTTTTTTCCGAAAGTCACTTGTTGGCAAGAATGATTCAAAGTTTGACAAAGCTTCACAGAGAGACTGGAAAGTGACAGGGGTATTCCTGCAGGTGATGTTTGATGGCTTCACTGAAAGCCCACAAAGGCTGAACACACAGATTAAACGGGTCTGGCCCTCAGCGTGGCATGATAGATGGGCAGGATGTCTGCTCAACCTTCACATGGAAAAAACGTATTAATACAATACTGTCTGTCCTTCCTGTCTTTAGGCTGGAAGTAAGCTGATCTCAGGGTAAACCTCAGCAGGGACTCAGTGTTCAGATCAGCTAAATCTCCTTTATCTGGAGTTGACTCAAGAAACAGAGAGCAATCTGCAAAATTATACAAGGCTAACCCTCCAGGTTCACATTAATAATTCACCTTACATCTGTCCATTACCAGCCATTTCATTTTCTACAAATTCACTTTTCCAAGTTTGTGTGTTTTTCTGTCTGACCAGATGCAGCTTTCTGTACCATCTTTACAATGTCACTATACAATTTCACTACACTGTGTTTATGTGCTAAAAGAGAAATCATATCCTTCCTCGTTACTAAAACAGATTCTGAAGTATGATTTTACTAACCCAAAGTATAGCAACCATGGCCATTTGTCTTCAGAAAAACAACTGTAATCTCCACATTTAGACTTTTTTCTTTTCATCACTTTTTGTTTAACTAATTCTCTTAGCATTTGTCACTGAGCTGATCAGTTCTGAAAGTCATTATTAGTTAATATAGGACATCATCTAGTCTACAGTTCAGGGCCACTTTTCTTTGTTTCGTAATGCTGTAAATTCTTTCACTGAAAACTATCTCCTGTGCTTTCTCTCTGTCTTTGGAGTTTTCCAGTTTTAATACTATAAATAGCAAATGTGTTTTGTGTTTCCTGTTTGCTTAAATAAGCAAGTTCTTCCATAAAAAAACACCAAAAGGAAAAAAAAAGAAATCTGGTGAGCAGCATTTGTTTCCACAACTATGTCAGTCTGCTGTCGCCTAAAACCCTCAGAACTAGTTTTCAGCCTTATCTCCTTAACTGCTTTAAATGACATTTTATGCCTGTGATTAAATCTGTTAATTTGTTGTAATTTAACATAGAGTAATACACCAATTCATGATTTTTCCACTTAACTGAATTAGATGTGAAAGCTAACACCAGTTTAGTTTAGTATTACACAATATCTTCAGACGTTTATTTCCCCTATCCCAACTTTCTTGGAAGGTCAGTGTTGACCTGCTGCTAATCCTCAAACTCCAAGTTTCCCAATTTGGTATGTGCAGTTTCAGCAGGAACATGTTTCCTTGTGCAAGAGAGGAAAAACACTATAATTCATGTCAATGAACCACCAAAGACATTATACAGAAAACTCGCCAACTGTTAAATGTCTTTTTTAAGCCGAAGTTGCAGCAGCAGATGGAAGACACATTATGCACTCAGAGCAATCCTCATCCTTCACATTCTTTCAGCCCAGTGTAGGAAGTAAAAATGACCATCTTTAGAAATTAACCTTAGCCTATATTTTCAGATAGCATTATTTCCTTGCATCTTGTCACAGAGGCATATGGGGATAAAAAACAGGCATGGTGATGGTATTTAAGTTACAGTAATGGCTCTAATAATAGTGTACAGAAATCTATGTCTGGAGCCAAAAAAGGTATGTCTCCCTCTCACTTAAGAATTGACCATTGAGTTAAACCAGCATTTTAAGGGGTGGGTTCAGGCACTCAAGGACTGCTGTGTCTCCCAACTCGGTGGAGAATAGAGAGCACACAAGCTGTGGGTTACAGCTTCGTTCAGACCATGAGGGGATCCTTTCAGAGACTGGGAGGGAGTGAAGGTTGTTCCTTAGGTCAGCATTAGCTCTTAAAAGTCGTTTTGTGCCATTTCTTGCCCCTCACCCCTCCTTGTACCAGAGCCACCGAGGTAATTGAAATCCAGTGTTTTATGAAAACTGGAAGTGTGTGTATTGGGCTGGATGCCTTTCCCTTGTGCTTTGATACATGATCTACTGTTAATAAATACAGAAGCTGGAAATGAATGGGGTTTTCTCCTGCTTTACTCAACAGTGGTGTCGAGTATCTGCAGGACTGCTGAGCTCCTGCATTCCTCATCATTTCGGGCCATGAAAAAAAAAAAACGACTCATGCTGCTGAGTCTGTGTTTCACATGTTCATGGAAGATGTGGTCGAACTCTTTTGTGAGGAGTTATTCCACTGCACAAAACAGTGTGGATTTCAACTTTAATCAAGTCGAGCCTGCTTAAGTTAATTATACATTTTTGCGGATATCTGGTCATTAACAAGTGTGTCAGTCACACTGTATTAAACATGCCAATGCTAAGGAATCAAACTTGATTGATCGCATTCATAGATTGTAGCGTTGTTTTATGGGTTTTTCCTGTACCTTAGGAAAAGAGCAGAGTTCCATAAATCTAGTTACTTTGTTGCAGCTGCGAATCTGTTGTTGATTACAGTAAAAATGAAGCATGGCTCTTAAAACTGATAGAGTTTCCAGATGGTAGATACTGTATGAGAGAGAAAGAGCTTAGAAATACTGTCTGTGCTTATTGTATGTCTACATTGTGCATCTGCTCTTGAAGGGGTATAATATATACTGTAGGTTAAGTGAGACTATGAAGACAGCCTGGAAGGAGCATCTGTTTACATAAATAATATAGAAATGTGTCTCTCTGTAGCTATTTTCATCTTGAATTTCTGTATTTACATAAAATAATCTAACCTAAATTAATGAGACATCATCTTTATCTTACATTTTTTAATATATTGTTTAAAGTTAAAAGAATGTGCCCCCTTTAAAAATTGTTTATTTAGTTATTGTTGGCGATGAGGAAGTTGATACCACTCTCATCCATGTCTGTTCAGTATTAATCTACAATGAGTACCAGGTTAGCTTATGTTAGCACAGTGACTGGAAATGGAAAAACAGATAGCTGGTTTTGTCCAGCTGTAAGAAAAAGTCCAACTACCAGCACCTGTATATTTAACGTTAGTCCTACTGTGTTCAATCCTTACCAAAACTAAAATGTAAACATAAAAAAGTAACAAATGCATAGAAATGCAGATTCCAGGAAATAAAAAGATTTTTTGCTAGGTCTTTACTGCTACCGCTTTTAGTTGCTAGTTGTTTTGGGGTCTTTCAGTTTTGTCTTCAGTAACTGCCGTGCTGGGTTGAGATCAGATGACTGACGGACATTGAAAAATATCAAGTTTCTTTGCCTTGTGAAACTCTTTGGTTGCTTTTGCAGTATAGTTTTGGGTCATTAACCATTTGAGTAGCATGTGTAGCCACTGTAGTATATCAGATCTTCAGTCAATAATAGTGACGCGGTTCCACTGGGGGCTGCAAAGTGCCCATGCCGTAACCTTGCCTCCACCATGTTTAATAGGGGATGCGTCATGCTTTGGATCGTGAGCTGTTTCAAGCTTTCAGCTTACATTTCTCTTCCAATCATTCTATTACGTTAATCATGGTTCCATCAGTCCAGAGATGTTTTCTGGCGATGTCTGATCTGGCCGACTTGTTCTTGAGGGTAACTGTGGTTTGCACCTTGTTGTAAACACTTTGCAGTTACATTCATGAAATGTCTCTTGATTGAGTATTCTTGACTTGGTTTGATGTTGTGACATTGCTTTTATTAACCATGAAAATGTGATCATGCACTTTGTTGGCCAGTGTTGCTGAGTTTTTTAAGGAATGTATCAGATTGTTGATTTAACCACCACTACATTTTTGCCATTTTTCTTGTAGACTTTTTTTTAGCCTAATGATGGTCTCCCTCACTTGCACACACATCTCTTTGGGACTCATTTGTTATGAAATAGCAATGGAGTAGGGCTTGCCTGCTTGGGGGGACAGCGGTCCTAGTATGATAGTGAAAAAAGGCAAAACTACAAAAACTCTCTTTGTCCAAAAAAAATATTAAGCTAACTGTAGGTAGGTTTCGGTGCAGATTGTCAGGATTTGTCAACCAGCACAAACCAACTGCTGTCTTTAGCTTTATATGTGAAAGACAGAATTTGGGTATTTTAGACTGTCTAAATTAGATCATTGTTTTTGTTCAAACAAGGCCATTATTGGCACCAAGCAGACATTTAACTTGATATGAGCAGTCTTATTTATACCTCAGCAGGCTGCTGCGGGAAAAAAACGTTATTACAACTTGTTCTCTCCGTAACATTCAGTTTTTCTTGGTCCTTGTAGTAAAATACAACACTGTAGTTAAGACAAACCATTCAGTTTCCATCTTTCCGAGGCTGTGACATTTGAGGTTGATGTCTGTGGTCACGATCCTATGGTGCGATGGTGTTATATGAGATTCCCACTAGAGGCTTGTGGTTTTAGCTATTGTCTTATGCAAACGCTGACCCTAAAATGGTGGTGGGGGGTTACAGAACTCAAATCTGCTCAAACGCTTTAAAACCTTTTTGATTTACTCTGGATGTTGACTAAATTGCTATAATCGTATTATTGAATAATGTTTAGCAAAGTGTATTGCAAGTCAGCATTTGGACATATTTGTTTTTCTTGTTTGTGGTTGAAACTTTGCAGTAGCTTTCCAGGGTTTTTAGCTTTTTATAGCAAGGCATAGAGACATGGAGGAAAGCAGGTTGTTATGCAGACAGATCAAAAAAAACCCAAGAGATAATGATACACAAGATGCACAGATGAAAACAAAGGTGTTGCTTTGCAATGTAAGTCTGAGCTCTGTGCCGTGGCAGCCTAGACAGTGGGTGGATCAGAATCTGACACATGCACATGCACATGCAAGTGTACCTGCCCAAACCCTCACATAGAAGTTTCCAGACACAAGAGGTATGCTTCTTTCATGTATTTCTTCCACATCTGTACAGATAATTAGAAGTGAAGAAGACACTGCGTGTTATTCTGTTATGAATCTTATTTCTGTTATCTGCAATTTCACTTTTAAACAACTGAGTCTTATCCTTAACTTTCTCATTGTTCAACTTCACCGTCTGTAATTAAAATCACTGTAGTCTGAGAATTTAATTCCCGAGGGTTCTAGGTCATACAGGGGTAAAATGAAGGTCAACATATTCAGAAAACCACGTAAACTTACCAGTATGATTTCATCAAAATCTTAGTCACCATGTAATTCTGCAAGATTGCTGTCTTGGCAGCGGGAGACTCACAAAACAGCTGCTTCTTTTGTAATGACCTCAGTAAAAGGTTTATGTCACTGGGAAGAGTGTACAAATGATAACCCTGTCAAGTATGATGTTGATATTATCCAAAATCTTAGAATCAAATTCACCTCCCAGCCCTATGGAAAAAAATAGTCCAGAGGAATTATCATAAGATGACACACATGTATCAATTATAGGTGGGTTTCATTTTTAAATCTAATAGAGTTTTTTCACCACATGGTTCCTGACAGCTGTATTTGTGTAATTTTGTGTTGCCTATACACAAATGCTACGGAGCAGTGAATGAGTGCATGCGATGAAAGATGTGGAGCAGTTTTTTCTTTCCCCACATTTCGTATAATTGCAAGCTCTCTGATATAAACCTGCCAAGGCCAGGAAATCAGCACTTACGTAATGTGTGTTTTCATTTTAAGGTTACTTTTATTGCTGCCTTTGAGGTTCAGTGAACTCAGCCTAAGCACCTGCCATGTAAAGGGATGGTTGAAAAATACAGACAAAGCCACCCAAGCCATCAGTAACAATGTGTATTCACTCAGGTCGTTTAAACTGACGCCGTGTCTTTGCACCATATTTAGATTCAGACTTGCAGCCCAACGGTCACATTTAAAGTACATTCACACACTTTATCCTTGTGGGTGCTTTTGTTGCTGTCAGTTGTCACTTCCCTAAAGTGAACCTGATATTTCTCCCCAGCTGCAAAGTACGTGTGAACATGGCAGTTTGCAAATGTAAAGATTTTTTTCGTCCTTTGAGTAGATTATAGAGATTTTTCTCCTGCCAAGCTGACCTTTCTGTATAATGGTTGATTTAGTTTAATGTGCAATTCATGTAATTGATCTTGCCCTTCCCTGTTCATTAAACTCGGCACATCAGACTTATTTAAATGCTTTCAGTGACTTAATGAAGTATTGCAACATTTTCCTGTCATTATTTTGACACTAATTACAGTGAAATCCGCAGTTATGTTTAAAATACGGTAGAAATTTGTGATCTTCTAACAAGCTTTCAACTCCACAAAATAGGATCAACATATTAAGTCCATCTCAATGTTGTAGATGCCACTTTGTGCTTTTTTGTGGTTTGCTTTCTCAGCCTGATTTATTGACATGGGGTTTTTGCTCAAGCCAAAGCTTTGGTGAGCACATTACATGGATTGTTACATCCCTGAGCACAGGCCAGCTCAGTGTTCAGAGCCAACCAATATCCGCCTATCTAGACCCACCCTTACTTTATGCAGAACAGGCCCATAGCCCATCATGTTTTTGTTGTATAGCTAGGCAAGTTAAGCAATTAAATAAATCACCCTTGATATGAATCACAGAGATTGCACGTGTAAGTGACCAAGAGGCTTGGAAAGATTTTCTCGGTTATTGCTTCCGCAGAGAAAGCCAGTGGAAGTATTAGTCTGTCAACAGGACATCTGTTGTTTTTCTAAATTCCAGTTTAATTTAGTGGACGAAGTCATATGGCTAGGGAGTCAATCCGATTCACTTTATGTAAGTCATCAGAGTTTGCAGTTGCCAGCATCAAGCAGATATTGATTATGTAATCATAACAACTAGGGATGCACCAACATAGGTGATCAATGTCAGAGGCCCATATTTATTTATTTATGTGTCATATCAATGTTTAAATGGCATTGGATGAAGAGTGAAACACTTTCTTTAAGTTTTCATGACATAGAATTAAGAACAAACAACAAAACAAACAAAAGTATTAGTATCAGCGTGACTCACTGCTACTTCATTATGTACACCTGTTCACCTATTCAGTCAAATGGCAGAAGCTTAGTGCACTTTGGTATGTAGACATGATTAAGATTAAGTTCAAACTGTGCATCAGAATGGAGAAGAAAGGTGATATAAGTGGTTTTGAATGTGCCAGATGGGCTGTTCTGAGTATTTCATAAACTACAGATCTACTGGGATCTTCCCACACAACTATTTATAGGATTTAAAGAGAATATATCCAGTGAGCAGCAGTTATCTGGTCAAAAACATCTTACCTAAAATCAGAAGTCAGAGGAGAATGGCCAAATTGCTTTGAGCTGATAGGAAGACAACAGTGACTCAAATAATCACTTGGTAGAACCAAGCTATGCAGAAGAGCTTCTCTGATGCCCAGCATGTTGAATCTTGAAGCAGATCGACTACAACAGCAGCAGATGACCACACCGCTGCCACTCACTTCAGCCTCACTATGGACTCACCAAAATTGAATAATAGAAGACTGAAACAACATTGCCTGGGCCATGAGTGACGAGTCCAGTTGGATTGTACGGTCAGAATTTGATGTAAACAACATGAAAGCATGGATCCATCTGTATAAAAAAAAATGTATAGGAGAGGTTTGAACCAGCTGTGAAATGGAACACTGCCATTGTCTTTATGGGTTGTCCAGACAGCTGTCAGCCATATTGGGTTCCTGTTACCACAACAAAGTGTGTGTGACAGTTTTTTTTCCATCCTTGTCAATCAAGTCTCTCATTGAGAAGCGAGACACAGTCCTAATATATAAATATACATATGTATTTTTAATGTTTTAATATGCAGAGAGGAAACGTTTGGTTTAGCAAAGACTTCAAATGATCTCTTTAGTGTATGAGGGGAGATGATAAATAAAAATCACGTTTACTTTTTTCTTAAAAGCATAAAACTTGATATAGCTGTACAGTGTAACAGAAATTGAGCCTTAAAAAACACAATTACTTGCCATGGCATTCATTTTAGTTTCTAGCATAATAAAATGTGTTTTGCATTCTTGAGGAGTTCTTGAGTGCTTCACAGGTCTCTTCTGTGATTGCAGCAACACCAAACTTAACTTCAGTCAGTCTGGTGTGGAATAATTTACAAAGGCAGAATAATAGGTGGAACAAATAACCCACCTAAGAAACACTGGTGCAGCACCTTAAAAGAGCCCTGCATCAAAAAGGACAATGATGGATTCAAACACTTGAAGTGACATCAAATACGCAGTCCCCAAAGATTGGGACTGGATTTGCTCAAGCAATTGGAGACCAGTATGGTCAGCTCTGTCTGAATGTAATTTTACATGACACCATTTCCCAACAACAGCCATCTAAGAATCCTGCAACATTCTTGAGATAAACCCAACAGTCCAGCAATCTCTGCGACAATTGCAGGCAAAAAAACCTCAGTTTAAAAGGGAGAAATTTCAGGTCGAAACAGGCACAGAGAAAAAAGAAGAAAGAAAAGAAAATCAAGCCGGACCAACTTTGAACTCTTTTGGCTTTGGATATGCAAGGTTTTCTCTTTGGATGACACAGGGATACAAAATTCACGGTTCGGTTCGGTTCGATACTTTGGTGTCACGGTTCGATATTTTTTCGATACAAAAAAATGTTCATACCTTTTTAATTTGTCATTTATTAAAATTATAAATATATATTTTAACTCAAAAGTACAGTTTTTAAATTTAATGTTGCTGAAACAACAAAATAATAAAAAATAAATAAATAAATCTTTCTCGATCAGAGAGTTTATTACAGAGAAATGGCTCTTTCCAAAATAAAAGCTATACTATACGCTTCTTCTGGGCTATATTCTCAGCAGCATGTGAAACATAGCAGATCCCCATAAGGAGAATCATGTGCTAACGGCTGTCTAAATGACTCGGGTAAAGTTTGTAGCATGCGTGCTTGTTGTTTTTGTCTGCTTCCACTTGTCTTTGCACTAGGATGATGTCGGGGTAAATGTGCAGTCATATTCATTGTGTTCCCACTAGTGCTGTCAGCGTTAATCTCGTAAAAATGACTTTAACATCATAACACGGCAAATCTCTGTTAACGAGTTACCATGGATCGCCCCGTGCGTGGGGCTGGACGGCGTCAACACGTTAACAAGCTAACTGCGCTAACGCACTAGTTCCCACCAATTGAGCATTGCATGGCACATCCGACATACTGTTATACTTTTTTCCATGACGCGCTTACCTTCAGGGTCATACTTCACATGAAAACCAAGATAGTTCCAAACGCCAGATCTGAATGAGGGTGGGGGAGGTTCAATTTTGGGTAGCGTTGAAGCAGTTGCCAAGTTGCAATGAGCTTAGCTTCTGTCTTGCTAGCTTGCGCTGCGCTCAGTGGATCTGCGCTCGACAGTACAGCCTAGACGGAGTAGTCGAATGCAGATCCACTGAGCTCAGCATCATCAGAAGAAAAGTTGATAAAATAAAATAAAAAAATTGTATTGTTCAATACATATGCGTACCGAACCGAAAGCACTGTATCGAACGGTTCAATATCGATACGAGTATTGTTGCATCCCTAGTATATATGTATGTATCCTACACACCTTGCATGGATAGAAATCCTATGATTACAGCATCTCGGACTGTAATGCATCTGTTTTCTGAACTGCTTATCTGTCTAGGGGATAGACCCTTTCCCAACTTACATTAGATGAGTGGCAGGGTAAACCCTTACCAGCCAATCACAGGACTAACACAACCACACACATTCGCACCTACAGCTAATCTAGCATGCATGTCTTTGAACTGTGGAACATTGTTGAAAGTAGCCAAAGAAAGCCCACATTGTCACAGGAATAACTATTAAATAAAAATGACCAAGGAAATGACCAAGATTATCATCAGGTTCGGTGAGGTGAGTTGGAAGTGCTGATCATTAACATCCTCCCATTGCGCCACCCTGACTGTAATCACTGACTTTCAAAACACAGCTTTGGCTAGGAGATATGATGCAAACCTGGAGTTTATAGCATGCCACTGCTAGTTTTAGGATCCATTTTTAAAATGAGCATTATTTTTTACTTGCTTCTCTCCAACTGAGGCATCTGTCATAAAGATGTAATAGCAATGCTGTCATACCCAGGAGAATGAAGTCAAATCAGCTGCAACCCTGCAAATGGATATCTTGGCTTGTAGGATCACTTCAGCAGTTTCCTGCCCACTGATTTCATGACTGATCCCGATGGAACGTAGGTCAAACAAGACCTCGTCATGGGTTGAGCCACAGCCAAGCAGTGTGTCCTCTGATGTTCTTGGTCCTGCCCTTAGTGATAGATTTCTGTTGGCAACACAATAAAATGCATCATATTCGTGTTCATTTGTAGCTGTGATTGGAGATATTTTATCCAGCTGAGGTTTAATGAGTAAAACAAAGAGGAAGTGATTAACGGGAATGTACAAATGGCATCTGTCTTCTTCTTTCATCTCTCTTTCTGGAGGCTTATTCTGTCTACTTTTTCTGGTGCAAGTCTTATCAAAGGCTCAACTTCATGAGGAAAGTTCAAGAGCAATTGCAGACCTCTGAAAACTGTTGAATTCCTTAAAGTTAACTTTAGGCTACGCTGATTTCTTGCTATCCAATTCATTGTTTGAAATGCAATTTACAACCTCTGTATGTTTCCATAGGTTGGTGGTTTGTCAGCACTGCAGAGGAGCAGGGCTGGGTCCCTGCTACCTATCTCAACTCTCACAGTGGCACACGGGATGACTTGGAGCTGGGTGCCTCTAAAGTTGGGGAAGGTAAGTAACTGCAAACGCTTCAGTCTTTGCCCACCCACACACGTTTGCACATGTAAACACAACCTCACCCACTCCACTGTACCCACACACAGAAACCACTTTTGCCCTCAATCCTCAGTCTTTGATCCGTGACAAAATAAAAATAAAAAACCTCACCGCTGCTGGTCTACGCTAACAACTGAGGCTGGGCCGGGTGAGCATGTTACTCTGTCTGCTTGCCATCATAAGCACATCAGAACAGAGTGTAGATTCAGACCTGGGTAAACATCAAGGAGGAGGGCCAAGAGAGACCAGACCTCAATGTTTCAAAGGATGTGCTGTGCAGTGCTGCACTGTACAAGAAAGATACAGTGCAGTATTAAGTGATACGCCCGCCGTGTAGTGTAGCTCATGAAAGAGGCGTGTGTTTTCATTGAATAAAAATGAATATTTCTGGAGTCATGCTCTTTAAATCATGGTTATCGTTAAAGAAAGAAAGCTCTGACATGACTCACGCTATTTCATATCCGCTTACCATTGAAGATGATGGATGTTAAGTTTCGTGAGCTTACTGGAGCCAGAGAAGGATCCAAAACAGTCGTAACATACACACCTATGAAGAGTTTGGTTTGCCAGAAATGTGAAACTGACGTGTGAAGCTGCAGACAGCATCCAACTGCCTTGATGGCCCTTTCAGATACAGTTATCAAGCCATCTACGAGCGACTAATGCTGTCTCACTCCCCAAGCATTTTCAACGTTAGTGGAGAGAGCACTTTAATCATAGGCCAGAAGAGCTCAATTAGTGTCAGATGCGCAAACTTTGATCATTTTGGCAGGTATTGCAGCAACTGCAGGATATTTGTTAAGATATATGCAACATTGTGTTAGAGAAAACCCAAAAAACTGGAGGTACGGAAATAATTAAGTTGCATATTACACTTCCAAACAAACATCAAGATTTTCCAGCACTCTGGCCAAACATCTTTTTGCTGCACAACTGGTGTAACAATGGGACTCAGAATCCCTGCGGTGTTGTATATCTTATGACTCAGTGGTGGAAGAAGAGAGTGAACACACAAGGCTAGTCAGTATTAATGTTTTGCATTATGTTAAATAAGTTAAAATGCCCTTTTCTCCTCTCAGAATACAACAAATGGATAACACACAGGCGCATAGCTATATGCAAACCATGCACTCCTATCTCCTTTTTTGGAGTTATCTCTTTACTGAGTTAACCAGTAGGGGGTTTAGGAAGGACAGTCTGTCAGTGTAATTAATGTTTATGTGTCTCATGAGTCTTAGAAATGGCATGAACCTCTTAAAACAACTCTTTATCAGTTCTGCGGTCTTCAGCCGATTGTGCACAACCACATAGTCACTTTGACCCCTCCCCAAGAAAACAACAACATATTTTTCAAAAATTGGTTTTCTGATTCTGATAATGATAGTTGTTGAAAGCTCAGACATCTTCTGATTTGAGTTTACCCACTGATGGAAGCGTAAACAAACCCTCATCCTCCTTGTTTTGGTAGTAGAAAATAAGAGGAAAATAATGATACTGCCAGCACTGACACAAATGATAGTCATGTATTTCTGGGAGTGCAGCTATTTACCTTAGTCCAATATATCTGCCTACCAGTATCACTAAACACATTATTTTTGCTTTGTTTAGCATGTGCAAACAGTAAGGTGTGGAACAATAATGTGTGACTTTATGAAGACGTTTTGTGCCGAATTATTTCTTTCCTCTGAGGAAACTGGTGGGGAAAATAGACTGGCATATAGCCACCAGTAAAATGGCAAACTGATGTACTTTGGTTTTTGTGAACATTAAAGAAGTAAAATAAAATGTATTAACTGGTTAGATGCTGAGTCTTTGTGTAAAGTTTAGCTGCTTTGTGTGTATGATTCAGACTTGAAATCTTTTATAACCAAATGTTTTTACTGTCTCTTTAAAATTTCTATATAAAAAGGATCTTGTTTAATGTCTGAACTGTTGGAATCATTTCCATTTTAGCCATCTTATATTTAAAATACAAGGAAATATGGACCCTTCTAGGTACACATCTCTAACCAGCTCCTTTAAGGCAATATGCATCCCACATGCTCAAACCTAATGGGGGGGGGGGCGCTCTGTGATAACAACATGCTAATTACAAGCCACAGAGGAGATGTCTTGGTTTTTAACATTTCTTTTGTAACCTCCATCCACTCATGCTAACTGTCCACCATGTTTTGCGTTGTGGTCGTGTTTTAGTGTCCTCCATGTAGCTAATAATGGATCCATGTCATTTGTGTGTTGTGTGTTTGTGTAACATTTGTGCTTGCTCTTCATGTCTCCGTGTTTGTTTGATCCTTCCTTGTCATCTGGTCGCCGTGTGTGTGTGTGTGTGTGTAAGTTACTAAGCGACACAAGGCTCATCTGAAGAGGCTGGACCGGAGATGGACGTTGGGGGGTGTCATCAGCAGGCAGCAGAGCCGAGGTGAACTGAGAAACATGCTGCATCGCCTCCCTCCTTCCTTCCCTCCCTTCTCTTTTTGTTACTGTTGTCCTCACCCCATCTCATTTATTGTCTCTTATCACATGACTCAACTTTTATCACATGCACATATTTGTTCAGGCTTGCATTCTGCATTGTCCTCCAGCAAATGCAGTTATCACGAGCCACAATCCACAACTAACCACTAACTGACGTTAATATGAAACGGGCCTGGAAAGCAAAGGTGAAATCAGCAACTTTATATACACTAATTATTGATGCTAAGCTCAAATTATGCTACAAAATTGCTCCGCGTAAGCGTTTTTATTAAAATTATACTCCGCATGCCAAAGCCAATCGTCTCCAAATCACAGAGGAAAAAAAAACAAAAAACTACCCACTCATCTGAAAGTAGTTGCGTAATAGACTTAGGAATGCCTTATGCTGCAGTTTAGAGCCATATTTTACGTTTTATGAGCAAATGAAGCGTGTATGTAGATCTGTAATAAGTGTGTGTTCTGTCAAAGTGTGGTACAAACAGACATTTCTCTCCTGGTTTGCTGCAGATAGCAACCAGTATTGACTGATAAACAAAGAGTCTTATTAATCTTCCACTTAGTTTGCGAGCAAACTTGCACATTCTTACCGCAGCCAGGGGTTTTCTTCACAAGAGATGCATTTGGATGGCTGACAGAGGAGCACGGATAGGCTATTGAGTTCAGCCCAAACTTTGCACTTGGCAGTGCATGCTGCTCTCTAGAGTGGAGAGAGAGTAGTTTCCACCCCATGACTGAAATTCAGCTTTGCGTTTTGTTTTGTTTTTTTGCTGACTCCACATGAACACTTTATAACACCGATGCATGTTGTGGTTACTATAACATCTGATTCAGAATTTCCCTTCATTGGATATTGTTGAAGACTGTTTGAAAGAAGTTGGTAAGAGGCAAACGATTTAGCAGCCCCAACACAAAGTGGCCGGAAGAACCAGGGAAAAGGAAAATAAAGCATTCAGAAAATATCCTGTACCCAACGAGTTTGAAAGGACTTACTATCCCACAGCCATTTAAGCTGCCTACACAACCTTGGAAATGGGTGGAGAAAAGGAAAACAGAATAATTTGTTACCACAGTGTTGATTCCTGTGAACCAGCTGAGAAGACGGCATACAGAACAGCACTTTTTTTATGTGCTCCTCTCTTTTTTTATGAGCACACCTCTTCTCCTTGTGTTCCCTGTGTTTAGACAGGAATTGCCATAATGACAGGAAATGATGACTTGGCTCTGGCCCTCGGCCTCATGGGAATGCATAAATCAGCGTGGTGCCTCTGCTTTCTGTTATGTGCTGAGTTAGGAGATACTCCCTGTCGAAAGGACAAGGACACTAGTCCTTAAGACACTAGTTTGACCCATGTGCTGTAGTTTCCCATTGTCATGTTATAGAACTAATTACGTTCTGTCAGTGGAGCTGAAAATGACCACAAGGTTTTTATTCTTGGCTCTATTTGAGTGGAGCTGCATGATTCACAGTTCATAATTATGCTTATGTGATTTATACTGCACTTTTTCACTGCCTGAAACATTTCGTCTCACTTTGGGCAAAAACTTTCTTCTGATTGGCTGTCCCTCTAAAACAGAAGGTTTGAAAGAGGAGGCTTCTGTGCTGAGATGGCCCCGCTTAGTGTATCTGCTTTCACTTATTTTCATACAGAACCAAGACTAAAATATACGTTCACATGCCAATAAAGCATTTTAGAATATTATTTTGCCAACACTGGCTGCAAGCAGAATATTTCTTCAAGGGCTTTGCAATAAATAAATAAAAACTATATTCTTAGATTTAGCTGGAGCTAATAGGAGCTTCATGCAATCTGAGGGGTTAAATCAAGCAGGTCAGTTGTTTTTTTGTTTCGTTTTTTTTAAGTTGGCCTTTCTGTGTGCCTCATTTTCTCTTTCCACAAACTGTTTCTCTGCATTGCTATTAGGATTTGTTTTATCTGAACTTGGGCATTATTCTTCTTACAGAGATATATTCCTTCACTTACATGAAAGCACTGCTATCACGTGTGCATAATCACTGTGTATATTTAGTGCTATTTTAAGCAATGCGAACCTATCCTGCACCACCAGGGTGCCCCACTGCTCCTTATTTGTGCTGGGAATCAGACTGAAACTCATAATCCATTACCAGTGATAATGATGCAAACATTCCAAGTTACAATGGGTTTTATTGCTGTGTGAGACATTGCTAAACAGTTGCTAACACTGCAGCACATCTGTGTACGTTAACGACATGAATTAATTATGTCCTTTAGTTATTTCTTAGGTTGATAAAGAAAAATTTATAGACAAATCTCACGTGCCATTTGAGCCATACTCACACATCTGCCTGAAAGCACATCCAGTCTGTTTCATCTCACAGGTCTGGTGTATCTCAGGGTAATCTATCATTATATATTGCTTCATAATTTAATGTGTCATCTCATTACGGAAGTGTAGTCATAAAAATACAAGTCTATAAAAAGATTTATAGATTATACAGTTTTCTGTCTTGTTTTTTGTTTCCATTAAATATTTTGTTTTCGGAGATCTCGTTGCTGTCAAAATCTGAACTCATTCTCTTTTGCAGAAGAGAAGTACATAACAGTGCAGCCCTACTCGAGCCAAGGGAAAGATGAAATTGCTTTTGAGAAAGGTGTCACTGTGGAGGTGATTCAGAAGAATCTGGAAGGCTGGTGGTTTATCAGGTACAGTACAGCTCTCCTTACTTGCTTCTGACATTTTTTTTTTCATTCTACACAATTTTATCATTTTCTCCTCCAACTTACTTCACAGGTACCAAGATAAGGAGGGCTGGGCTCCAGCGTCTTACCTCAAAAAGATGAAGGATGACTTCTCTCCCCGTAAGAAGACTGTGACAGGCCCAGTGGAGATCATAGGAAACATCATGGAGATCAGCAACCTCCTTAACAAGAAAGCTTTAAGTGAGAAGGATGTGCAGACTGAAGGTGTCCCAGAGAGTCCACAGGTCGCCAGGAGGGAGATAAGCTTGCCAATCCCCTGCGCTGACGCCAGCCCTGTTAATGCCCCACAGGATGGAAACAGCAAAGCAGAGCCTGCTTCACCCGCTATAGCCAGAATTGCCCCACATCGGGTAGAAATTGGTTAGTCATGCCCCTGACATTTTTTGTCATAGTGACTTGAATATTTTCAAATGTGGGCAGATATCTTTTGAATCTATGATATACTGACGTAAAGCAAATTCATTAAATGTAACCAAACCATGTGTGATTTTTCTGTTATTTTCTCACAGGTTCTCCCATTCTCAGGCAAAAACCTCCTCCTCGGAGAGATGCAACCCTGGTAAGAGTGATGATATTTCAGTCATCCATCTATCCCTCTATACATGTAATTATTATTTTTGGTTGATAAAGGTCAGAAAGCGTGAAAAAATGGTGTTAATAATAAATGTATACAACTTGTAAGCAATTATGAATGATTTTGATCATTGTTGAAGAACAAACCGGTAAATCTTTACTTAAAAAGACACATCACAGGGAAAATGTTACTGCATTCATCTCTAGGTAATGAGTGTGCACGGGACTTTGTTACTCGTGACTTTTCCTTCATACAGACATTTACCAACATACAACAATGTGTAATTGAAGAAGTATTCACATTGTTTAATTTAATGTCCTGTTCATCTACCAGCATATTTTAATTTTTAAAGATAAAAGTACCCATTCTGATAAAAACAAACAAACAAACAAACAAAAAACTCCAACCCTTATGAAAGTGACACTGATTCAATATGTAAGCACTCTGTAGAGCAGCGGACCCCGACCTTTTATGCGCCACGGACCAGCCATACAACAAAATAAAACAGTCCCGGTACCAAAAAAAGGAGATTTATTCATAACACACGGGAAAAGACCCAGGAAAACCGTGTTAACGATAAAAACAATAAAAAAATACCGATATAAAGCCCTGAAAACCATAAATTTGACACCCGAGCCTCAACTCTGTTACCAAACGACTCACGGACCGGTACCAGTCCGTGGCCCGGGGGTTGGGGACTGCTGCTGTCGAGGATAATGTGTACTGCTGGAAACACTGTATTATTTATTATTATTATACATTTAAATTAAGTGGAGAAAAAAACTACTATTAGCGTCTTATATGTAGGGGTTTGAATATAAACTAGAAATGAAATTTTTTAATCACTGACAATAAATCTAATAGAACCCATTTTGTATTCATGTAGGGATTTCAGTTGCCCTCTCCTCCAGAGCCCCCTACAGTTGAAGCAGAGTATTACACCATTGCAGATTTCCAGTCCTGTATATCTGATGGCATCAGTTTCAACGGAGGACAAAAAGCTGAGGTAAGCGCTCTTTATTTTAAGGCACAAGATTACCACAAACATCAGTCACATATCTCTTGCTCAATAGCTCAATAACACCTCTGAAATTAAAATGTGTAAAATGGCTTCAAATAAAGACAAAAATATACTTTTTTTTTCTTTGGAAATGTGTTTTAGGTCATTGAGAAAAACTCTGGTGGCTGGTGGTATGTCCAGATAGGAGAAAAGGAGGGGTGGGCTCCCTGCTCCTACATTGACAAACGTAAAAAACCCAACCTGAATCGTAGAACAAGCACTTTGTGCCGCCCAAAAATTCCACCTCCAGCTCCACCTGTCAAGAAACAGGACTCGGTGGAGACTGCACCCCCCAGCAGCCCTGGGTCTGAGGCCCCAGAATCTCCTGTGTCTCCTGGTAAGCCTGTCTATGAAGAGCCAGAATATGATGTCCCTGCCATTGGCGATCTGGACCTGGAGTCTGAGTTTGAGTTTCTGAGAGGAGAAAGTTCCTTGGTTGATGGAAAGAATGAGGACACTTCCTCAGAGAAGGGCTCTCACATGTCTTCAAAGCCTTCACCAGCCTCATCACTCCACAGTGCCTCCTTCAAGATGGGTGAGTCATTTGAAGATGGCCACGAGGCAGAGGGAGAGGCCGAAGGTGAGGAAGAATGTATCTATGAGAATGATGGCTTTCAACCATTCAGGGAGACCCCAGAGAGGCAGTGCAGCAGGGACTCCAATTCCTCCAAGACAAATGTCTTGTCACAAACTGACAAGACTGCACACCCAACATCTGGTGGACGGAAACCTGCAGGTAATAAGCTCAAGATTGACTTGAATGGGAGCTCATTTTCAACCAAAACTGATGAGGCATCCAGTCCAAAATCTGCCTCCACTGAGTCCACCCCAGATCTATCTAGACCTAAGAAAGACCAGGAGGAAAGCAAGCCATCCTCATCCACCAAATCTTCCTCTAAGCTAAGGCCAGTGGTGAGGCCCAAACCACAGCTAGCAAAGAGTTCCAGTGCAGAGAAGATGGACATCAGCACATTAAGAAGGCAATTACGGCCAACGGGACAGCTGAAGAATGGTACCAAAGCTAAAGGTGAGGACTTGGAGACTGCTTCAGTTATCTCCTCTGAGGACTCCTTCTCATCTCAGAGCACATCAGATCTCTCCTCCATCTATTCTAAAGGCAGCCGAGGAGACTCTGACCTGGAAGGTTGTAGCCTGTACCGCACCACAGACCCGTACGAGAAAGTCCAAGAGTCTGAGCTTAGCTTTCCTGGTGGAGTGGAGGTGGAGGTGCTGGAGAAGCAGGAAAGTGGCTGGTGGTATATTCGCTGGGGAGATGCAGAGGGTTGGGCTCCAACTTATTACCTGGAACCTGTCAGGCCACAGGATGACACGGCAGGATCCGAATCCGATGGCACTCCGACTAAACCTGGAAGCCTTAGCAAGTCCAACAGTCTGGAGAAGAATGAACAAAGGGTGCGCGCATTGAATAATATTAACCAAAACCTAAAGAAGGTCACTCCACCCATCCCCTCCAAGCCTCCAGGTGGTCTCTCCAAACCTACGGGTTTGTTTGGCGCGTTCAAGCAGAACAGCATCAAGCAGCAGCAGGTTGTCAGACCGCAATCTGTCTTCATCTCAGCCCCCATCAGAGACGGTCCCAGCCCTGTTGGCTCTCTCAGGAGAAATGAGTCTCTCAACTCAACAGATCACCCACGCGCCAGCCCCACAGTGCGGCGCAATGCCTCCTTTGGCACTGTGCCACGCAGTTTGGCACCAAATAACATAGCACTGCCAAGCAGGAACAGATCTGGTACTGGCAGCTCTGAATCCCTTGGTGTCAGCTCTCAGAAGAATGCCCTTCCTGTATCTACAGTGAAACCCAAGCCCCACATCATCCATAACAACCTCAGAGAGGTTTACATCTCCATAGCAGACTACCCCGGTGATGAGGAGACGATGGGATTTCCTGAGGGGACGAGTCTGGAGGTTCTTGAAAAAAACCCCAATGGGTGGTGGTACTGCAAAGTTCTGGACAATGGCAGACCAAGGAAAGGATGGGTGCCCTCAAATTACCTCGAGAAAAAGCACTAGCACTCGTGTATGGAGCTGGCAGAACTCTGGACATGCGTGTAAAGACTACTCTAACAGACTTATTTTGTAAAAAAAAAAAAAAAAAAAAAGCTAACTCCCGGACATTAAATCCGCTTTGCCAAAGCGAGCACCCCCATCAAATTTTAACTTTGTAATGAAACAATGCATCTGGTAATATGAATCTACATGATAGAGTGCCTAAGACTTTGCATCAGGAACAATATATCGGGACTTAACTACAACCAAAGACAACACCAGAGAGTGGAAGAGTGAGTTAACGATATTCTCCAGTGGTTACCTTTAACTTGAAATAAGACGTCATTTTGTGTCTGCTCCTCGAACCCCTTTCTGTTAGTTTTTAACATAATTTTATTAAACACATTTTAAGAACTTAAAGCTTACTGCATGTTTGAAATGATTCATTATACTGACGATGCCTTGAGCTGTTGAAATTAAACCTTTTTTTAATTGTTATTTTTTACAGTATTTCCTAAAGAAAATCTCTGTTGTTGCCAAAGCTGCTTTGTGTTAGTAAAATTTTGGTGCTGCATGTTTTTTTTATATCTCTTTATACTGTATGTCACCTTCATGTGAAATATTTTATCCATTTAATTATGTAATTTTGTCCTCATGAAATAATTTGCAAGCATTTTCTCTCCCTTAAAGTTCAAAACAGTTACAGCAGAGCTCCCTTAACTTTTTTTTTTTAATTTCAGAGGCAAAAGCTCAGTGAAAATGTTGTAAATTCATTACTTAATAATTATGTTAATACATGTTTTATTATTACAAAGGCAAAAGTCATTTAAACCTTTCTAAAATGAACTGCTCTATTAATTATAATAACATTTTGAATTTCTGCTGGGCAGTAAATTTGACAGTATTCCTTTTTTGGGGGGACGCTCACCTTCTCACTTTTGTTTGATGTTAACTGTTTGATCAGTGATGATAACTAAAGTGCCAAAAGAATTACTTTAATAAATGCACTTTTGAACATTCATTTGTTCTTTCATCTGTTTTTTTAAATTTAATTTAATTTTAAAATTTTACCTGTACTTGCTGTTTTCCTACTTCCATGGTTCCCAACATACATATAAAAAGAACATGGCAGCATGGAACTATTTTCTTTGGACGGATGAAACTAAACATATCAACACAAACACCTCATACCAATTGCCAATTATGGTGGTGGAGGGGAAATGAGTTGGTTTATTTTGCTGCCATAGGACCCAGGCACCTGATCCCTGAGTCTATTGTGAACTCCTCTGAATACCAAAGTATTCTAGAGTCAAATGTGATGCCAAGCTTGGCCAAAATTGAGTCATAAACAGGACAGTTTACTTTTTTCAGCCATTCTGTTGTAGAATGGAAAGAAAAGAAAAGAATCAAGATGTTGCAGTGGACCTTTCAAAGTCCAGACCAGAATTTAAATAAAATTATATGCTGGGACATATATAAATGTTTCAAAGAACTAAAGAAGGGTGGGCCAAATTTGTTCATCAGCACTTTGAAAGATTGCTAAACTCATACATAAAAAGGATCCTTTCAAGTTATTGCTGCTAAAAACTGTTCTAAAGTTCTTTGAAAACGGTCTTTTTCACAAAACTGCATTATTGAACAGCATTAATTATGTAAAATGGGATGTACATATAGAATTCTGATACTCCTTAAATGCTGCTAAAATGCTTCATTTTTAATATTTTCTGTCTCATTTTTTTAGGACCTATCAAGGAAGAAAAAATAACGAGTCATCTTTCACACATTTAAAAAACTGATATTGTTGTAAAAGTGATAAACCAAAATGAGATTATTCCTGTCTGCGTTCCAGGTGTGTTTAGGGGCACTTCTTTATTGTGAGTGAATGTGATCATTATCATCTGAGCAGATTGAGAGCTAGAAGGGCACACTAAGAGGACATCCTCTCCCAAGGCCAATACCTTGTTTCACAAAAGCATTTTGATTCGGCACCCACTCACAAAAGTTTTTTTCTCTTAATACAGCTCTCCACCAAGTTTCATGAAATTCTGGTGGGTAGTTTTTTTTGTATAATCCTGTTAACAGTTGACAGAAAGTATGATGAAATTCATTACCAGCCATAATCACTGGCAATAGGATACCCCTCAGTTCTCTTTCCACCTTTAACTTTGTAAAAGATCTCAGTATTGGATGTGTTTATATCTAGTTTCATTCCACATCTGCATATATCTATAGCTCTAATACAGCTCAAGTGTTTTACCAGCCAGATGATTTCATTCAAATAAATTAGATCATCCTGGGCTGCTTAGGATTCCATTCATTTCTAATTGACAGCAGCACTGCTTTAGGAGAACCTGCACGTTTGACATTGGCTTTCATTCTGCGGTTGCTGAGCGACTTAATTTAGCATCAACTCGCAAAGCAAACGTTTAAGTTACCAGTCTGGAGACGTATAATATGATCGCCTTCAGCTGCAATCAGAGAAACACCAAATCAAAACACTGGAGTGGTTTTCCAGTGTCAGACTCTGCATATTTCATATATATCGGATTTGATTCCAGAATTGTAATAAGATTTACCGCCCACAGGAATTTAATGTGGAATATGTCCATCCCACTGTTGAGACTCGTGCAGTCATTGGCTTGGAACTAATTGTGGATGTCCATTCATCATCTTTATAACAAGTTAAATGTGCACAATTGCATGCATGTTTATTTACGTGCATGCAATCGTGGCTCAAGAGTTGGGAGGTCGCCTTGTAATCGGAAGGTTGCCGGTTCGAGCCCCGGCTTGGACAGTCTCGATCGTTGTGTCCTTGGGCAAGACACTTCACTGTTGCCTACTGGTGGTGGTCAGAGGGCCCGGTGGCGCCAGTGTCCGGCAACCTCGCCTCTGTCAGTGCGCCCCAGGGTGTCTGTGGCTACACTGTAGCTTGCCATCACCAGTGTGTGAATGTGTGGGTGGATGACTGGATGTGTAAAGCGCTTAGGGGTCCTTAGGGACTAGTAAATATACAAACACAGGCCATTTACTTGTGAATGCAAATGATGAATCACATGGGTAAGACAGGGAGAAGAAGGGAATGCATTACACCATCGGGGACTTCAAATTTAAAAGCGATGTGTCCCTCATTGTGTCACCACAAGTATCTGAAAACTAGCTGATAGTTTATGATGATGAAATATGGAAAATGTGATTTATAGCACCTGGAAAGAAAATATTTGATTAACTATATATATGTAATGATTAAAGAATGGTACTAGAATCTATATTTATGGCCAATGGTCAAAATTGATTCTATAAAATGAGATTCTTGTCAACCTACTGCCATTACTATTTATAAAAAATGGACTTGCCATGTATTGACTGAGTTTTTGAATGAAATATTTGTTTTTTTCAAAATGCACTGAAAGCTTTTTAAATCATACTGTCTGTGTTTTCTGCCCGGTGCATAAGATGCTGGACATGTTTCTGGCCACTGGATGGCAGCAGTACTCAGCATCTTGGTGCAGACAAAACACTGCATCACTGTGACCTTCACCTGTGCCTTCATCAGCTCAATAATTACTGTAAGGCTGAAAGGACTCATTTGATATCAGGGACTTTAAAACAAAAAAATTGCAGTTTTTAAATAACACTTTTTAGAGTCTGTCCCTCGATGCCACCAATCTGACTGAGGAAAAGACTTTTACATCACACTGAATACCAAAAGCTGCTTAGTGCCTCGGCTACAGCAGAGGAACAAACACAAACTCAGACTGTCTGATGTGTAGTTAAAATTCAAAATTGATAGTGCCTTGCCTTCTTGGAATACAAATTTAATACATTAATACAAGTTGATAGTTTGCGCGTTTGACCAAACAGCTGTCTAGAAGAGATACCATAACACAGCTCAAACACGTCTGGCAAGCCCTTAAGCCTTCACAAGGCCCACAGCCAGGTTCACTGAGAGGTCTGAGTGGAAAGTCTGTGTGTACACAGACACCAGCGAGATGTACTGTATTCATGTCACTTTCACAGTCCCTGGTTGTGTATTTCCCTCTCACCTCTGAACACACTGCTGCCTGTTTCATGTCCGAACGTCGCAGGCTGTATTTGTGCCTATTGGAGTGCAGCTTAAAACCTTGCTGCATTAGAGCCAGGCCTGCAGGGTAGTAAATAACAGATGATGTTCACTCTGTCCAGGTCTACATACCACAACTCTAAACAGTTTCCCTGTGAGTTATAGCCGTTTACTAAAAGCCATTGCCTTTGTTATTCATATAGTATATGGTGGGATGTTAGTCAAGTATACTACTGCAGAGAATGTTTGTGTTGGGCGCCTTTTTAGTTCTCGAGCTATTGCCTAATTTGAATTTTCATGTACAAGAGGTAAATCTCCCACAAATGAAACATTTGTATAATGTATATTTTGGGAAAAGGTAATGGCGCTAATGCACTTTCATTCCCCGTCTGTGCAAGATTGACTTCTTTTTTCCTGCTGTGCATAAAACAGAAAGCACCCCGGCAGTTAAATGGAAATGGTCAGTTTTCACTCTTTATTGTATCGAAAGAATTGCTCTGTGTGCTCTTTTCTTTTCTTTTTTTTTTGTTGGTCATGTTATACAGTCATCGGAAATAACAGACAAAGAGGAAAGCCAGTGATTTAAATTTTATTTAACAAACAGAACATAATTAGCAAATTCAGAAACCACAAAGTAGCCCAGAAAACCAAAATAAAGAGACAATTTTCTTGTCCAAAAATACACAATGCCCATCTTCACGTACTGCCTCATTCGGATTAGTTTGGTCACGTTTGGGGGGAAAAAAAGAAGCTCTCGGAATCAACAGAACTACTCACAGGCCACAACACGGTTTAAATACGCTCAATTAGGAGAAATATAAATTACCAAAAGGTAAAGCTAAACAATTCCAACTTTACATTTGATTTTCTCTTATTTGGCCTTTTGGGAAACTGATGAATAGAGTGATACCACTCTCTTATCTGTCTGGAGATGCCTTTCTACAGAGTCGGGTGAGCTGCAACAAGTACCTCCAAAAATATCACACGGCTGCAATCAAAGTGTACAAATTACACCATTCACCACTTTTCCAGAGGATGTGTGACAGATTTGGCTGCACTATTATTTGGCAGGGACGAGTTGGCAGGCAAACAGCGAAGCCTTCGGGGTGTTTGTTCAGGTAGGCCACGGTTTGACGTGGTGTGGCAAACTTGTAAGCAAACAGTTGCTTTTTTAAATATCCATCAGTCGTGAAGTAGCATTATCATCTGGTTCTCAGTTTCTCTAACTTTTAGAGAAAGTAATATTTGATTTTCTAGCTCCATGAAGAGCAACAGACTGAGATGACATTCCCAAAAGTCGAATGTTTCTCTCTGAAATCCTGGAAATGCTCAAGCGAAATACAAAAATGTAGTTAAATAGAGTGCTTGACTTAATGTACGTACCATGCAACCACTGGAGAGCGTAACGGATCATCTCATCTGAATCTTCACCGCAAAATGTATATAAATTAGCGCCAAGTTATCTTAGTGAACTTCTCAAACCACATACTCCTGCTAGAACACTCAGATCTGCTCAGATCTGCCACTCAACTACTTCTGACCCAACCCAGATCTCGACTGAAGTCCCGGGGTGACCGTGCGTTTGCTCTGGCTGCCCCGGTACTGTGGAATACCCTTCCTCTCGACCTCCGCGCATCTGATTCCATTGCACTGTTCAAATCACAATTAAAAACCCACTTATTCAATCTTGCCTTTCCCTCTAGTTAATATTTCTTTTATGATTTTATATCATGCACTTTTATGCTCATTTAAATTCTTGTTTGCTCTGTACCTGTTGCTTTCCTATGTATTAGTGACAGTTATCTGCTTGCATATTTAGTACTTGCTTTGGTCCTATTTCTATTATCCTCCTCCTATACTCTATTTTACTTGTTAAGCACCTTGGCATACCCTTGGTTTTTAAGTGTGCTTTATAAATAAAGTTTATTATAAGCATTTCCCAAAATGTCAAACTATTTCTTTCAGTGAAAATCAGCTGACACATCCGCAGGGGCCTTTCAGGGAAATAAAAGTTTCCTTTTGTCTTTGTCTGCGAACCATAAAATAAACAATGTTCTTACTTTTTGGACACTACACCCACACATACGAAAGAAACAGTGATAATTTCTTATTGTAGCACTGAAAAATAAATAAACCTCATAATGTACAGTTAATATTACACTCATCAATACCGTTTCATCCATTTCAAATGTTCAGCAATGCTGGATTTCTGCTAGGTAATATTTGGTCAGGAAGGAAAACGAACCCAGGTAGAAATGTACACTGTGAGCATCTCTCAACGCTCACAACTAATTTCCAGTATTGTACACTGTAGTGACACAAACATTTCATTAGTAGCAGTGAATAAAAAGCACACGCTGATATTAAGCACATTGATGCGTTTGCTTCCAATCTTTTTGTGCTTCCACCTGTGGCTCCAAGATAAAAAAGGACCTTGGCATCCCTCTAGGTTTTCACAGTGAGGAGCCTAACTTTGTCCAAGCTTCTCTTTATTAAAAGGCACACTAGAAAACTTAGCTGTCCTTCAAATGATCCACACAGTAACTGCCAATTTTCCCCCACAAGACGACAAGCTCGAAAAGAAATCAGCACTTACTACTTTAAAGATGAGCAATGTTTCAGCGAGGCCAGAGTAACACCTGAACATATCTTGTGTTTCTTAACATTTCAAAGCAGTACATAATGCAAGAGATTAGTCAAGTGAAAGTGTCCTTGGAGTTTGCTTTTATTGATGGAGAGCAGCACTCAGAAACTGATATGCAAATGACATTTTTTACACAAATGTCCCACAATAACAAGCTACATCCTTGCCGCTGATGACAAACTTGCGATTTGTTTTAAATTTCCAATCCGCTCAAGGACACATAAATATGTCATAACTGAAAGCAATTATTCACGTTGAGATTCGATGCATGAAAGAGAGGGGCGTAACCTGAAGTAAGAGGAGCCATCTGTAACTTATGTGGGATTTCGTATTCCCTGATTCTTTCAGGGATGAAGAGGTTGATTCATCATCTTCATGTGCTCTTTCAGCATTTTAAAATGCTTCCCTGCCCACCACTGTTTATTTGGATGACGTTTGTGCAATTATAGCATCCAGCAGGCTTTAGCAACCAGCCAGAGATGGTGTGAACGGCTGCCAAGAAGCAGGACATGCAATCCACGCAAGTCCCTCATTTTACAGGCTTTCTAAAGTTGTATCTGGTACGTCTGCGTGAACATTTTCTTTACCCTGACATGCAGCAAAGACGCTTCTTTCTTCCCTGTCTCCATCCCAAACGTACAACATCCTCTCGCCTCCTTCCTCCTCCTCCTCACTGATTTACATGCTCATTCACCGCCAGCGTGACCTTCTGCGGTGACAACATTCACACTTTTTTTACCCTTTGCGCAATCTTGCTTTGGCTGACATTCACAGAAGCACAGCAGGTGCTGAGATATTCAGCAGAACACTTCATTTATAACCCAACAGAGCTCCCTTTCCGGCTTTTCTTCACCCTGTAGGGTCAGACATTTCTTTGTGTTTTATTGCTAGAGAAGCACTTTCACCACAAACACACCACACTCGCCACATTCTTTCTCTGTCTTTCTACTCATTCCTCACCGCGATCTGATCTTGCCATGAGCTTCTACTTAAAACCCCCCCAAAAAAACACTTTAACCAAGGCGGCCTGAAAAACTGCAATGGAGCAGCTGGTGAAACCACCGATTTATTTCTCCACTCCTCTGGACAATTTTAATTCTCATAAAACTAGCCAGCAGTGATGCTATCACCAGCAGACTGATGAGCTACTGTGGCAAAGTAGGACAGATGCCTCTTCAGATTACTTCTTCTCTTCAGTGGAAGTAGGTCAAGGTGTGTTGTTGTTGTGCTGTTACTACACAAAAATGTGTCTCCGTTGATCACACTGTACGTTTGGATTGATCTCTGATGAATCTCAGTGGACCAACTGTTAGCTTGCTAAGGATGTGCATTAGACATGATATAATTAAAACGCTTTAATGGTGGAGTTTAAAGTACCTGAGCCAGACTGCACACGCAAACGATCAAGGCTTGTGCCGTGTCTTTACAAAGTCTCACATGGCTTTGACAATGTGCCGAGCTGAACCTGACATCGCCTATCGAGCCTACGTGCTCCGGTAGGTCTTGATGATATCTTTGATTGTCCTCCTGCAAATGGGGCAGCACGCGTTCGCCATCTTCTTGAGTTTGAGACCGCAGGCGTAGCAGAGACACATGTGCCCACAGGCGTAGAGGACCGTGTCCACTGCATTCTCATAGCAGATGGTGCATTCATCACTCCATGAGCTGGAACAGGATGGGAAGGTGGGGGACTCTGGATGGTTAGAGAATGGAGAGCTTGGGGTTGTACCTGGGGTGACAAAAGAAAGCCATTAGAGATATGAGAGTCTGAAGGTGAGGCAGAAAAACGGAAGAAACCTTCCAGGTAGTTCACCCAGACAGATTCAGCTCTGCTCAATCCGACGTACCCTACATCCAACGCATCTTTTATTTTACCTGTCAGCACTATTCCCCTATTTTTCCTGCTAATGAAGCTTCAGGACAACTTTGTGCAAGAATAACTGAGTGCGCACTCCAATCATCACTCCTGTTTTGCTGTCATACTGCCGGCAGCTTGGGACGGTAGTGATGTCAAGGATCGCTGCTTCACATCACCAAGGTAAATATTTGCTTCATGCACTGACGTGCTCATCGCGACTTGACGTCTTGGTGCTGTTCAGTCAGCGTTTGCGTGCTGCTGGCTGTTTCACTGCTCTGTTGCACCTCTGCATTTTAATAAATGTAAATTTCATAAACATTTTCTTTTTATAAACACAATGGAAAATCTGGAAAAAACAAGGTATGTGGAAATACTTGAATCGGAGACCATGACATGGCTTGTAAAGATGTCACGAAACTTCTCCGAAAAGATACGCAAAGAAAGGAAAGAAAAAAACCCAAAACGCTTGGACAAACCTGTTGAGGAGGAAAAAAGCGTGTGGTAGTTGGAGTTGAGACTTGAATTGAGGTTGATATTCAAAGGAGTGTTGAGGTTGGACTCAGAGTTGCCACTGCAAAGCATTGTGGGTGTGTTTGGTGTAAATGATGGAGAGCTGGGCACCGATGGGCCTCGCAGGTCTGGGTGCTGAGATGAGCCTGGGGATAGAGAGGAAACGATACCTTTATAGAAGTATTCAAAAGTGCCAAAGTTTCACATGCAAAGATTAAACATTTCACTTTTCAATCGTCCGCATCTTTGAGAGTCAGGGCTGATAATTAGCTAATGTAGGAGGTTTGATGTCTTGTTACATCTCTGTCGCTATCTCAGCCTGTCATTCTCTCCCTTACACGTACGTCAAATATTCTCTATCACCAAGATGACTTATGAGTCTACAGTGTGTGTGTAGGCGTGTGAGTGAGTCAGGAGCCTATGAATTGATGTAATCTCCCCTCACCCTACTTTTCCTTCTTCCTTCACGAGCCCACAATACCTCCGGGTAGGGTACAAAAAAAAACCCTCTCTACAGACGCTCTCTTGTGCGTCCCATGTGATGTGTCCCCATCCGCACCCGATAACTACAGGCTCTGGCGTCATACTGGCACTTCATCTCTCCTCACAGAAGAGCGTACCAACCCCGATTTCATAGAAAGACAAAATCTGATCAAGTCTGCCTGGCAGTGATGTAGCATTGTTGTTTTACATTGAAATACTGCTACACAGTTGGTTTGGTCACTTACTTGGCGCCACCATGCTTCCATGTGTCAAATTATCTAATGTCAGTGGTTTTCATTCAATTCCACTATTTGCTTATCCAAATTTTCTTACAATACAATGTGGAGTGGAGAACAAGAAAAAAAACGAAGAACCACAGATGGTGGGAAAATGCAGGAAAAAAGCAAAACGCTGTAAATTCACAAAAAAAGGAAGGGAAAACGTTAATAGGGTTTGTAAAATGTATACAGTTTGTTGCGTAACTGTAGCTACGTGCCCCTATTCGCTGCCCTGAACTCTGATGCCTTTTCCATTTCCATGATGCTTGCATTTAAGGTCAGCGCTGGGACTGATGATCGCAGCACTTTGCTGAGACACACTCTTCTCAGAGTCATCTGTTTATTTATTCCTAAAGTTATTATATATTTTAAAGTGAGAGGACGTATGCATACAGTAGCATTTAAACGGTACTCCATTAAGCGCTTATGTGGCAGCTCTGAGTTAATGTGTTGGTGAACTCCAATAAGGCCAAATGGATAACCTTCTTGTCTATTCATGTACCCTTCTGTCTTCTCTTGTATTATGCATTCATGGCTGGCTGTGAGATCGTGAGTATGTGTGTCTTTGGTTGTGCTGGCAGTGCAGGAGACGTATTTGTGGTTGAGCATGTGTATAGTGGCTTTCAACACTTGTTTATTTACACATCAAGCAATTATGGATGAACATTAGCATTCCTCCACCAAACCCAAGTTTGATATTCGCTCTCCTTTTAGCCCTGTTTTACCCCCCACTTAACTCCTCCATTCATCCAGTACTGCATATTTTCTTTTAGCAACTAGCTTATGTGCTAGTACAGTGAACTCACTGCCATGCTAAACGTGTTTTCCTGGTGTCAGGTGTGAGGGAAACTCATTTTTTAACTGTGTTTTTGTCCCCATAAATTTTGCTAAAGGTTGACTAAATATTATTCTTTTTTACCACCATACCCCAAAATCCAATCAATTATGAGTCAGCTCTAGTTACTGCAATGCAGCCATGGGTTTTATATTAACGATGGATGTCATACCAGCATTTAAAAGAAAACAAACAAGCAAGACATAAGGAGGTGGAGGAGGAAAGGCAGCCAAATCATAAAACATACCCTGCTTTGTCTTCTATTTTACTCTAAATGGGACCATAATTTAGAAAATGAACATCATGTAGTATTAAAGAAGACCTGAATCTAGTGATTGAGACCACAGACTCACTGGAAAAGTATATGATGAGATCATGAAATTAGTAGTAGGGTCATTTTCTCGTACTATCAGATTTCATTTGGGAACCAAAGAAGCGACCTTCTGCTGGCCATCTGAAAGATTGCTAGATTTTGATATTCTGTTTTGACAGCAAATAGAAAAATGCTGCAAAAGCACACACAACCCCCCCCCCCCCCCCCCACCCCAAAACAATAGAAGTGGAACATAACTCACAAAACAAAATAGGAATTCTTTTGGGGCGACAATAACGTGAAGCAACAGCTGCAGAAGTGACGAACTAGCAGTAAACAGCTAATAGCAACATGTATCTACAGGATTATATGAATAATGCACTTGCATCTACTTCTCCATCATAACACTGATGAACCGTTTGCTTCCTTTAAGCGTGTCTCAATGCAGTCCTTCACTTGCTTTGGTTTCTCTCACTTCTGCAGCTGTTCTATCACGTTAGCGTCTCTGTGTTTTGTGAGATTTTTTTTTCTAACCAAGAAAACGTTAATAGGGTTTGTAAAATGTATACAGTTTGTTGCATAACTGTAGCTACGTGACCCGATTTGCTGCACTGAACTCTGATGCCTTTTCCTTGGACCACTTGAACCGCTTGCAGTTCAGTTTCAGCTTATGTAAACAAGTCATAGTAGCTTTTTAATCATGCAACCACCAGTGTGTTTGTGTGAAAGAAAGAAGAAAAAAAATCAGTAGATGGAGCAAAGCCTGCATGAACACACTGCTTCTGGTTATGCGTGCTTAAACGTTCCCTAATTTACTTGCATTTAAGGTCAGCGCTGGGACTGATGATCGCAGCACTTTGCTGAGACACACTCTTCTCAGAGTCATCTGTTTATTTATTCATAAAGTTATATATTTTAAAGTGAGAGGATGTATGCATACAGTAGCATTTAAACGGCACTCCATTAAGCGCTTATGTGGCAGCTCTGAGTTAATGTGTTGGTGAACTTCTGGTGTGTTTTGCCCAGAGACAGTGCTCCTGACTGGACAGTTTTTTTGTGAACACTAGAGTCCATCTGGGGCAAACATCTATATAACATTAAGTCACTTAAATCACCTTTTCTCTCAATTCTGACGCTCAGTTTGAATTTCAGCAGGTTATCTCGACCATGTCTATATGTCTGAATGTGTTTGGTTGCTGATGTGCGATTGGCTGATACACAAGCAGCTGAACAGGTGTACTTAACAAAGTGGCCGGTGACTGTACAGTCTATTCATAGCCAACGCATTAAGCTCCACAAGCAACACCAAGTGGCATGATACAAGCTGTCCTGTCCTACTGGTGAAGGATTTTGGAGCTGTCTGCAAGAATACCTGCAGAGTTTTCTTGCATCAACTACATTTTTTGATATTGTGATTGATCAAAATTAACATAAATATGTAAGGCACAAATTTTAAAATATGCCAGTTCAGCAGCTAATTCTGAGTAACTGCCATCTAAAACAGAGTGCTAAAAAATAAGTAGCATTAGTATTAAAAAATACATTTTTTAATACTAATGCTATTACTATAGATCACAACTTTATAACAAATGGTTCATTTAAACCCTAATTTAAGAAGAGGTTACTTGCTGTGGGGAGCACAACCACAAAAATGAACTGAAAGAAGCTGGAAGCTCTGTGGTCAGAGTTAGGTGATAATTCTCTGCCGAATCTTTCTTGAAAATATTAATAAATTACAGCTCATATATGTATTAATCACATTTACAACTGAAATTAGCATGTAATTACACGAGTAGACCCTTAGACCGACCCATGAAAAGATCAAATCACTGTTTCTGAGATAACATGGACAAAATGACCACGTGAGAGCAACAGTCTCCCATCTGTTCCGCTTCACGGGCTTGACAACACCCAGCCACGACAAACTGTCACTTGCCTCACTGGCTAGATGTTTCCATGGCAACTCATGGCGTGCGGGATGCTGCGAGTGGGTGAGCAGAGACGTCACAAATGCACTCCCCACAGCTGGAGTGGGTAATGACTTGAAGAATGCTCATACCCCCAAAGAATCAGGATGGGAGGGAGAAAGAGGAAGAAAAAGGCAGAAGGAAAAGAGGAAGTACAGAGACGACTCGAGGACCAGTGTGACAGGAACTGGCTGTGGGTGGAAAACCCAGCATTGCAATTCTCCATGCAATTACATTTTAATAATGCATATGGAGGGCATCATGAGGAGCGATCACAGGCACCCTCCTGATACATAATGCTGACTGCTGGGAGCCCACGCAAGACAGAAATAACCTCTTCAGTTCCTGGTCTGACTGACTACATGAAAGGAGAGAGAGCAGAGAATCCACAGATGAATTATTATAGAAAAAAAAAAACTAACCAACCAGAGTATTTTGACCCTCTTTTTCATCTCAAATGTTAGATTTTCTATGAAAAGATGTCTATCGTGTAATTCTGAGCTGTAAGAAAACTGTTCTCTATCAAGACTTAATCTGCGATGAAGATAAACAGATCACAAGCACTCACTCATGATTCCTGCCTGCTGTGATATTTTACCAATACAGGCAAATAAACTATGTCCAAGCTCCAGCTTATAAAAATCCTTAAAGTGCAGGAGACTTACCACTGAGGAAATCAAAATAAATATTTCAATCTTAACCTCGTTCTGCACAAAATGAGGGCAGATGCTGAATGTCAAATGACCTAGAAAAATAACCTTTTACTGACACGAGGGCCTTCAATTTTCCACCTACAGTAAACCCTGTTTTGAAACTCTCCCAAAGAGATTCAAATATGTACAGAGTAGACTGATTACATGTTCTGAAGAGTTGAACAATCAAGTGATCTGTAGCTCTTGGACAGAGCCTGAAGGCAAATCAATTTCCTCAAAGCTCCCTGAAAAGAAATCTGTTTTTACTCAGTCATAATCACTACAGCATTTACATATAACCCATATCATTTCATTTCCAACCAAGAAATTATTTTGGAGAGCGCAATTATCTGTTCCTACTTTTTTTCATTCTGAGTCCTGAACTGTGTACGCACACCCACACTTTTAGTTCAGAGTACCTTGAGGTAACGTCACGTTACCACTGTGTGAAATCTGCTGGAATCAAACCCAGCTGATACGAGGTCTGTTCATCCGACGGTACAAAGTTAACATTCACGGGCAAATCGTGGGGGTTGGATGTAAATTCCAAAAGCGATATATGAGTTGATAAAAAGGCAGAGAGCAGCCCCAGACAACAGAGGAGGGAGAAACTATTTCATGACTTGACTGAGTGGGAATTCAGCTTCCAAAGGTCATTCCACGATCACGCACTCAGTTAAGAACGGAAAGTTACAACTGACACCCTGCAAAGATCTGTGAGCACATCTGATTTCCTTGAACGAAGATTTAATTATTCAGAAGGAGGAAAAAGGAACAAAAATCTTGAAAAACTGAAATCTAATAAAAGACTGAAATCTAATTACCAAAAACTCATTTTCTAAAAGGGCTGTGGCTCGACAGTTAAACATGGCTTCAATGCAAGCAGCTCTTAGGTAAAAAAATCTTAGTGTTTTCTGAGGGAGCAATAACAGTGATGGAGTCCATTCTTGTGA
Source organism: Rhamphochromis longiceps (assembly GCF_057381845.1). NCBI lineage: Eukaryota > Metazoa > Chordata > Actinopteri > Cichliformes > Cichlidae > Rhamphochromis > Rhamphochromis longiceps. The sequence goes on along the minus strand of NC_140569.1, from coordinate 14,947,596 downwards.
TAGCTTAGGTTTTTCCTGAATTTGTTCTAATCCAAATTTGATTTAAGAACATAAAAATAGATTTTTAGGTATCTCTCTCTCTCTCACACACACACACACACACACACACACACACACACACACACACACACACACACACACACACACAATGAAAAGATAAAAACATGAAAAGATCAACTGAATCTACCTAAAATCCTGAGTTGTGTGATGGTGCCGTGCAGACCGAAGAACATCCAGAGAGGCCTGGAGTTATCGACGCACAGCTGCATCCCTGCACTGACGCCATTATGGCTCATCATAACCTCCCCCTCTGCGTTCACCACAAAGCCCAAGATATCGCCGCTGTGGAGTGGCATCGCTACGCGACGCACAGCCCAGAATTCCTTGCGGTCAACCAGGGACTCTGGGTTAGACGGCATATCAATGGGCCTCAGGGTGGCGGGGTCACAGGATGTCACCCCATAAGAAAGCGACCCGGGCCGCGAGACACCTGCTTTCACCTTCACAAATACAGTCTCTGAGCAGCGCATTGGTCGGCTGGTGAACACCAATGTCCTTTCATCACCGCGGTGATCCAGCCGAGCCACCGTGTGCTTATCCAGCACGGTTACGTGGATGCCGTGCACAGAGTGAAAGTGCAGATCATTGTCCAAATGGCTGGGCAGAAGCGAGCACTGCTGTGAGTTCTGTGAGTTTTGGGGCACATGGCAGGAGGAGGAGGAGCTCAGGGGATGTAGCTGCTCCTCATCCTCATCATCTTCCTCCAGATGCATCTCTTGCTGCTGCAGGCTCAGGTCACACAGGCTGACGGAGAGGCGAGGGTCACCACTGCTTCGCTGAATGGCGGTCTGGTGGGCGGAAGCGAGAGAACGAGGACGCAGGCAATCCAGTGGGACCATCTCGCTGTCTGTGGAAAAAAGAAGAAGAAAAAAAGAACACACACACACAGCGATGTTATGTAATCACTTGTTTGTGGTGGGGTTTTTTTTTTTTTTTTTTTTTTTTTTTTACAGAGCACATTCAAATCTAAATTCATGCACACTGCCTTTATTTGTTCTCTAATAATTTTTATTAGCACTCTGGCTTTACAGCTGCAAAAAATGAATCAATTTACAGTCTTTGCAAGTAGAAAACAGAGTCAGGAGGACTAAATGAAATTAATGTAGCCACTTAGTAATCTGCATATTTCCTTGTATAACACTATTTTGTTTTATATCCTCAGTCTATACACTGTTTATTCATCACACCTGCCACTCTAAACAAATGGTGGCTTCCGGCTTCTCTGTTTTATAACATATTCATTCTAAAGCTCTCTCTGCACTAAGGCTTCAAAAGTATGAACAAAATTTTTCAATGTTTATATGTTCCCGAAACATATCAGCACTTTAAGTGGGGGAAAGCTATAGCTGCAGGCCCAGTGGCTCCATCACAGTAGGACATAACAGCTTTATGTAACACTGAAGGAAAAAGAGGTCCTGTGTTTGAGGCCCTGTCTCGCTGTCTCTAGCTCAGGGTCCTGTGGTTTCTTTTGCTTGTTTCTTACAGTCATGATAAAAAGAAAGTACACCCTCTTTCAGTTTTGAGGTTTTATGTATCACAACATGATGAAAATACACTGGTCTCTCGCACGTCTTAAAATTAAGTAAATGCAACCTCTGCTGAACCACATGACATGAGATTTGTGCCATTACTTATTCAACAGACACTGAGCCAACATGCAGACACAGCGTGTGAAAAACTACGGACATTTTCACTGCTTCAAGTAGGAATTAGGAGGGTAAGTAGGAGCCAGGTGCTGCTCATTAAATGCACTTGATTAACTGATCATCAGCAAGTGTGAGCACCTCTATAAAAGCAGAAGATTTAGCAGTTGGCTGCTCTAGTATATTCAGGTATATGTTAACACAATGCCAAGGATGAAAACTTATCTTAGAAAGTCAATTACTGCTACCCATCAATCGTTCTAGGACATCCCAGCTAATTCTGCTAAAGGTCAGATTGTACAGTGCAACAAACCTAAAAGCTACGTCTTAGACCCTAAAGGCCTTAGTTAGCAAGTTACATGTTGAAGTTCATGACCTGTCCAACAGCTAAAGCTTGTCAAATTAGGCCATGCAACAGAACAATGATCTCAAGGACAGCAGCAAATCTGCAACAGAATGGTTGAAAAAGAAAAGCGATTTCCCAGTCAAAGTCTTGAATTCAACCAGAATGAAACTGTAGGTGGACCTTAAGAGAACTGCGCATAAAACAAATACCTGCAAACCTCAATGAACTGAAGCAACGTAAAGAAGACCGGGCCAAAATTTCTCCGCAATGATGTGAGAGACTAATAAGGTCATTCAGAAAACAATTACTTTAAGCTGTTACTGCTAAAAGTTGTACAAGCTACTGAATCACGGGGTGTATTTAATATTTCACATTCTGCTTCTGCATTTGGGTTTAGTTTTTGTTAAATAAATGATGGAACAGTGGAAACTGCTGGGTGTCATTTTACACCTAAGGCTAGATTTAAATAATTTTAATAGCTGCTAAAGAAAGATGATTTTCTTAAACTATGTCCTGATATGTTAAAGCCTAGAACTGATAAAGGGTGCACTATTTTTTTTTCTACCATAACTCCAAGTGTGCAAGTGAGACTTACCACAGCTCCAGTCCTCCGAGCCTTTAAATGCAAAGATTATATTTCCAAAAATTTACTGAAGCCAGTTTATATATAGTCTTTGTCAGAGAGTAAAACCATATGTATACATCCAAATAGCTACCACAAGTGTTTACAAAACAAACTGCCTCAGCACCAGCAACTTAATATACCTCTGTCTACTGGTGACATTTTCAGCTATGTGTCTGGATGCTAAAATCAGCTTTTTTCCAATCGTTGAAAGGTAAAGGGACTCCTAAAAACGGCATTACATGTCTCTCCATGCTCTCCACCCCACCTCACAAATAGGCCTTCCTGTGCTAAATCTGCTCACTGTTAAATAGAAACCACACAGGAGCATCATTTAAAAAAAAAAGAAAACACAGCGTGAGTGTGCGTTCCATGCACACAGATCATCTGCATCATGGCACGCTTGGGGACACAGAGACATATTTAACACAGCCATCTAAAACAAGCTAAAATTAGGCTGATTGGACATCTGAGGAGAGCAAGCAGAGGGCAGGCTGAGAGATGAGTGACATGACGGCTCCCAGCCTCGATCTGCTTTGGGCTTTCCCTTTGAGAAGTGGATGAAGAAGGAGAGCGCAGCAAGGGACGACCTGACAAAAAAAAAAAAAAAAAAAATAGGGTAGGCACTTGAATGAAAGGGCAGACCTCAACATCTCTCCTTTATCAAACAAAGATGGCACATCTCCGGCTAGCCTCTGATAAAGTGCTTGACATTCATTACTACCTCAGCCAAGAGCGTGCACGATCAGGCACGAGAGTCTTATTATTAGCCGCCTTATCATCTTCAAGGCAAAGTTAGCCGACTTACAGGAGATAATTTCTATTCTTGCTATTAAAGCTTCCTGTGGTTCACAGTTTTGGTTTCTGAGATTGGCGCAGCACTCAAGCCAAGCTATGAGGGGAATAGTAACATTCAAAGATATACAAAAGATAAAAGAAGACCAAACAAAGAAAGACAAAGACGTGAGGCAACTAAATATGTATGAGCTCTTCCTGGGTTTAGCCTGAAAAGAGTCTGGGAAGGATTTTTACTCATGAAACTTTTGACAAACTATGAAAATCTTTGGGTAATACATGGTGAAGCTTGAAACACCTAATACACCACATTTATCTTCTGTCTGATAAAATGTGCAAAACAATGTCTTTTTACCAAGTATCAAAATGGGGAAGCAAGGTGATTTAACTGTCTGTGAATGTAGCATGGTTGTTGGTGCCAGACGAGCTGGTCTGAGTATTTCAGAAACTGTAGATCTACTGGGATCTTCTCATAAAACCATCTCCAGGGCTTGCAGAGACTGTTCCAAAAAAGAGAAAATACCCAGTGAGCTCAGTCCTGATGGAGAAAATGCCTTGTTGATGCCAGAGGTCAGAAGAGAATGGCCAGAATGCTTGAAGCTGCTAGGAAGATTGAGAAAATGTTGCCTGGACTGATGTGTCTCAGTTTCTGCTCTGAGGGTAAGAATTTGGCATGGACTATCCTTCCTTGAATGTGTGGGTGATTCTTGGCATGCTTTGGATCCCTTAGTACCAAATGAGCATCATTTCAAGTATTAGTGCTGACCACCTCCATCCCTTTATGGCCTGAGTGTACCCATTTTCTGAAGTCTGCTTCCAGCAGGATAACGAAGGATAACAAAGCTTAAATGATCTCAAACTGATTTCTTGAACATGACATGAGTTCACTCAACTCAAATGGCCTCCATAGTCTCCAAGCCACCAAATAAAGCAGCTTTGCGATTGCGGCGATTCAGACCACGGATGTGCAGCAACTGTGTGATGCTATCATGTCAGCATAGAGCAAAATCTCTGAAAAAACTGTTTCCGGCACTTTGTAAATCTACGTCACAAACATTTAGGGCAGCAAAAGGGTTTCAACTCAGTACTAGCAAGGACCATAGGTTAAAGGTGTTAGCTAAAAGTATTGGATACAAATGAAAACTGTTCTAACAAAGCAAATTCATAAACCAGTGAGTTTCCGCACACACACCTTTTTGTAACTGTAAGCCCTTTGGTTGATGAAGAACCAACTCTTCCTTACAATCTGCACTCTCATTAAAATGTCGCACACAGTCTTCTGAATTATGTGAGAAAATTAAGCACGGTACCAACAGAAATTCATTGCAGCTTAGAGTAACAATTTTTTGAGTCGTAACAGCTGGCAGTGCTCCAGTGGTTTCTTTAATAACATGTCCTAAACATAATGGTAATTATGTTCTACTTCAAAGTTCATGTCCTTAAAGCTTTTGAATAGTCTGAATTCGGATTTTTTCTTCTTGGATCTGGGACAAAAAACAATACTGAAATGATTAAGTGCATGGCTGCAATTGGCCCAGTAGCATTAAGAGGCCTTTTAACAGCTCCAGCTTCTTGGTCCCAGGAGAAGGAAAAAAACACTATTTGAAAAGAGGAACACATACCAGACTGATACTACAGGGTCAGCGGCTGACCGCTTTGACTCTGGCTCTTTATACCATCATTGTAGCTGTGAGAAAACATCAGTAATCAGTGTAGCTCAACTCCTGCTACACATTATGGGGACATTTCTTGGCTTTGAGAAAGCAAGAACACATCCATGCCAAAATATACACCTGTAGGAAAAAAAAAGAAAAAAAAAAAGTAGTCGACAGATAGATAAACATCCCTCTGCCTCTTGCGTTGTTACACATTCAAACAAGTCCCAACATTCACAGGCATAAATGTCTTCACACTGCCTGGAAAAACCTGTTTCTGGAGACGATATTTCATGTGCAATGGGAGGCTGTAACCGAAACCGAAATCCTGTTTTACTGTAAACACAAGCCAGTTTAACAACAAACAAACTGCAGACAGTTCACACACAGTCTAAACAAACAGTATGCTTTATATTAAGAGCTAACTGCATCTTGTGTAACTCACAAGAAATGCACATATTGCAATAGAGCTGTTTTTATGTACATTCTTTTTTTTGGGGAATGCTGTGCCTCTTTTAGTCATGGACACCTCTCAGTCAGACAGTGGCGTGGCACTATATAGACGAGGGAGATTTCTTCCTCTTCCTTGCGCTGGTAGAACAAGATTAAGAGGTATTTTGGTCTTTTTATGAAGCTGCAACCTCTATACAAGGTCAGCAGCACCGACTGTGTGCGTGTGCATATATGTGTGTGCGTTTGGGGATTTGCCGTAAGTATGCATGCATTGCAGAGCTATCCAGGGCTCTGTCTGCAATGACTGAGTGAAGTCATCCGTCATAAGAGAGGTGTTTGGCGAGGGTTATGCGCCTGTCCCAAAAAGGAAAGGGATGGGCTTCCGCTTATCAAAGAAAGAAAAAAAAAAAACAAAAACCCCAGACTGAGCTCACTAAGGAAAGTGTACGTGAAGCAAGAGGGTCTAAAAGCTATAACAGTGATACATGATAGGACCCCATGTGCAACAAAAGCCACATATGTTGAGAGACCAAGTTAAGCAATTGGTTTTTAGAATTTATGATTGTGATAGTGAAAAGTAAAGGGCACACACTGATGGGAGAAATGGCAGCAGATGAAGACGCTGCTGAGCACTTCAAGGGCACAGTTTCCTCTAGGGTCAGCCTTCTGAAACTGCCTGTAATGCAGTGCTTCTACACAGCCTTACTCATCTTAGGTAATTCCACATTGGACAACCGTCCACTGCTTGATGAGGTGTCTCAATCTGAAACACATTTCTCCAATTATTGATTCATCTCATTGTTTTTGGTGAAAGTAATATCAAGCGAACATCTGTGCACACATCGACACACAGGAAAGCGAGCACGCTTTCACGTCTTCACCGGGTCATCTGAAAGTGATTAGCCTCCTCTCCAAAGGCTTCCCCCGGTACAGTCCAGCTTCCTGGATCCAAAACTGACAGGCTCCATTACGATTTCTATTTTGATTTCCTGAAAATCTGTTCGATTCCATCTGCACCGATTAAATCACAGCTGAAGCATAATAGCCTGGCCAGCGGCATTTATTTTGGTTCAACAAATCAAGTGAATTCCAAGCCCTGAGATCACCAGAAACAGAGCTCTCATAAATAAGTGGACTCTAATCCCAGTGTGTACACTCTGGCAGATGTTAGGTCAAAATACAGCCCTTTAGTTTATATCAAGCCCCTTATTTAATTGTAGCTGACTGTCTGGCAGATTTAATTTACTTAGTTATAATCCAAGTAAAAACACTCAAAAGTGACTTAGAGAATACAGTGCTATAGGGAGCTGTACACTTGTGTCCTCCACTCACACCTCACCGGCCTGTAGGAGAGGATGTGTGATTAAAATACAAAACAAAAAGCTGAACATGCCATTCCTGGGTGTGTGTGCAGCATTAACAAAATAACTACTTGGAGATGAATGGACACATTTATGCAATCACTTAACAGTGGCTTTAAAATAGTGGAAATATAAGCGACCAAAAACTGTCATGAGAAATGGGAAGCGCTAATGGGCCATAATGTTGCGTAACACTCATGCACTGTGTGTCTTGGGGACGGTGAAACCAGCTCGTCTCTGTTCTGACTCCTGAATGCAGCTATAGAAGCTGAAAGGCTCTTCAAGGCCCCTCGGCAAGCACCCAATCACTTCACTATAATTATACCAAATACCAGCAACTGCTGAAACGCTTTCAGTGGTAGCTTTTGATTTTTTTTTTTTTTTTTTCAGTCAGCATGCTAAAATAAACGAACAGTAAGGCAATTCTTCCTTTGAATTTGCAGATTCTGTTTGCTAGTCATTTATCAGGTCTTTCCTTGTGCTGATTGAAGCCACTGTACTATAAACTCTTTATTTACATAGCATCCAAAACATGCAGTCATATGAAAGAGAAAGTTTTCACAAGTACATACACCTCATGACTCAATAAGCCATAGAACAACATTTAGCTGCAATAAACTGAAGCAACGGTTTCCTTAAGGACTATCATTCGGTCACATCATTATAGAGGAATTATGGCCAACTCTTCTTCGCAATGTTGCTTCAGTTTACTGGATTTGCGGCCATTACTTTATACACAGCGCTCTTAAGGTCCCACTACAGCATTTCATCTAACTACAGCATCTAGATGAGGTCATGTTGTTGTTTTTTTAAAGAGAAGAGGCTTCCTCCTGTCTCAGCCATACTTATTCATATATTAGTCTTTTTCTGGTTGTACTTGCATGAACTTTAATATTTAACATGCTAACTGAGGCCTGTAGAGTCTGAGCTGAAGGTTTTAGAATTCCTCAGAGCATTGCACATGCTGACCTTTGGTGAATTTGCTTTGACTTTAACACACTGCAACAATCCTCTAAAGAGTGAACACACACTTGAATGCTCCAGACCGGCAACCTGTCAAAACGTTTTGCTTTTACGGAGTTTGTCACACTTGCATTCAGTGAATCAAAATCAATCATTTGAACTGGCTGCTACTTGACCTCTTAATTTAGATAGAAGGAGTAAAGGTTGTCCTTTTGACACGACTGTGTCCAAGAGTCTTGTTTTCTCCAAACTGACGTTGTATCTCCACACTGTATCTCAAAAATGCTTTTTAAGTTAATAAATAGTTTTGCAAGGTTGGCTGCAAACATGCATGCAAATGGGAATTGTTTGGCTGCTATGAAATAAAAGGGTGACTCAAGTACAAAGATCTGTACTATCAAGTTACACTACAACTATACTCTGAGACTGTTATGTTTAGCAGTTTAATAATTTGTATTTCAAATACAGCAGTACAGAAAAATAATTTAAATATAGCAATTTCTGCTATTTTTATGACCTTTACGACCACAAATTTTGATTTATTTATTCTTTTTTTTTCTTTTTAAACTTAAAGGACGGGTGGATTATGGATAGATTTATCACTTGCCCGAGAGCTAGCAACCTCAGTATCAAACTGGTTATGACATAGAAGCAAAGACAATGTACCTAGTTAGGAATGAGTAAGGTTACCTCAGATCTTGCACAGGCCTCTCTAGCCTTGCATCGTTTTACCCAAAAAGGTATTAACATGGGCCTAAATGTCCTCTTGACCGGAACGTAAGTTTTAAGCTTCAGCAATTTCCATAACAGGAAAACTTGGGACGGCGTCCACAGCCTTGCGAAATCATAATGCGACTGTAATCAGGTTTAAATGTCCAGTCCCTTGAAAAAAAGGATCACTTTTCGTTCGATTTGTTCAGGTTTTCATCACACAGACAGCAACTGCTGAAGAAAACAGAAAGAAAAGCGCGACAAGCTGAAGTATGATTCATGATTTCAGTCTAATTCTGCCAAAAGAATTCACCTCAAGGAACTTACCGAATGTTTATAATATGGAGACATTTAGCATTTCTTTTTGCTTTCCTCTCTCACTGTCTGCCTTTTGCCTTTGGCTGCAAACTGACTTTTGACAGATGACTTTGCATATTGTTATTATCATGCTGAATTTCAAGTTTATTGTTTTTGGAGGATTTGGCTGTAAGCAGCAGACCAGAAACCCAATGTATTAGCACAACATCCATTTGCAGTACTTCAGGGTAATAAGAACCCTGAGGCCTATCGCGTGTCTTCATCAATCAAAATTAACAAAGAGTTTAGTTCTGCTCCCTTATGAAGCCCCTTTGAAAAAGGTAGGACCACATCATGACTGGATACAGTATAAAAACTGAATTAAAAGTTTTACTTGTATGCTATTACAGAAACCACTTTGGGCATCATTTTATGATACTGAATCTTTTTTTAAATCAGCCCCACTGACCCAATCCTGCGTGCACTTGTTTCCGACTGCACTTATCAGATCTGCCTCTATATTTATAACATATTAATCCACAAATCAAACCTTGTGAAAGGCCACATAATCTGTGTTGACAAGAGAAACAATAGGTGAGATCTGTAGCAAGTGAACATAAGTATGTGGCATACGGAGCGAGCACAGACAAAAATAGACACAAAGAAAGGAAAGTACAGCACAATCAGGTTTCGTCAAACATGTTTGTGCAGCACCGAGCTTTTCATCGTGTGCAGTTTATCTCTCTTGATAAAACAGGTATGAGTCAAAGGCAACTGCAAACTGTTTCGCTTTTATTTGAGTAACATGAAAGTAACACAATAACAAGAGTAAAGAATTGCTATGGACACATGATGAAATACTGTAAATCTGTTCAGCGACAAATTTGAAATGGGACTAAGAGTCTCTGCGGCCCTTGGGGAAAATTTGATAAAGTGATCATTTAAAGAATCTGGGTTGCAGTCTCACAGGCAATTGCTCAATTATTTTGTCGATATTGTTTCATATAATCAAATTCTCATTAATCGGTCCACCGTTTTAATAATAATAATAAGAGCTACCTCGATAGCCTTCCAGGGTTGATCCGTGGAAAACATGGAGATGTTTTGATAACACTCCATGTTTTCACAGCACTGCCAAAAATAACAGACACTACTATGTTTAATGTCCTTAATGTTTACATTTACTGAATGTTTATCTTCTCCAAACTAACTGACACAGTGACGCTGTTGTAAACTTTAAGCTTAGGCCTCAATTACACAGATGTAGAGACTAGTCTGTGACTCTCTTGCAACAAAAATGTGTATTCTCAGACTGAAGAGTCGTTGTTCCAGCCTGCTGGCTGTCACTAGTTAAATTTGGTGGCAAAGATGGTGCTGCACTAAGACATCCTGGTGATCGCTTTTGTCACTAGCAAACTGGTCGCTTGCAGTTTGCATGAAACTTGTCTGCAAACACTTGCCAACTAAAGTAACTACAGTAAAAGTTGCTCGTTTGGAAAAGTGTAGGATTCAGCAACATGATACATTTTCTACTAAGGTGCAGATAAGCTGGCATCTTCCATGCAAACTAAAGGCAACTGTGGCATTCTGCTAGGAAACAAAAACAATTGCAACAGGGTTTTTAATGCCACACTTTTTGGAACCACTTTCAGCTAGCAAATGTCAGCAACATCCAGCAACCGCTTGTTAACCAGTTGGAGAATACACATTGTTCCTTAGTGACCAGTGTGCTAGGGGGTTGCTAACTGGTCTCTAGGCCTGCGTGACAAGAGGCAACCACTTGCCAATGATTTGAGGAATACACATTTTTCCATGGACTATGGTAGGGTCACCCTCCATTCTTTAGGTGTGTGTGACTAAGAATTTAGCAGTCATCTATCATCTAAACCCTGTAAGCCAACTTGTCTAAGTTAGACTGTTCTGACAACTGTTTAGTGCTTGATGTTTCCATATTTGACTTGGCATATTTCAGTATGTGTGGTCCAATTCAGCCACAGCTTCACCAGCTCCAGCGGCAGCCAACAGCAGCAGCTGCACCCAGACAAGCTGGATGTGAAACCTCTTCCATCATTAAAATGGAAAAATATGATGATGAGAGCTGTGGAGTTTATTGCTTTGGACTTGAGGCCCGTCAGTGTTAATCTTCAATATTTCTCGAGTAGGGATAAATTATATGATTACAGGGAGGTGCATGCTTGTCAGCTCCGAGTCACTTTATAATAAAATAACTAGCTTAAAAATTGTTTAAACATACAGCCAATGCTAACTTTTTTGTGTTCTTTATGTTTATTAATATTAGCTCTTTTGGCAAATAGCTGGTTTGATGGCGCTGATTTAAAGGATAGTGATGTCTAATTTCTCATTTTATAGACTGAAACAATTAGGAATTAAAATAGTCGAAAGATGAATCATAATAAAGATAACCAACATTTCAGTAGCAGCAGCCATAAGGTAAATGAAGATTGCAGTTGTTGTCAGATTTGCACTCCAAACTAATCTGGACTGGCAGGAAAAAGAGTGCAAACTGGGTATCTTTTTATTATGGAGTAGGAGAGTGACTTGTGCTAATTTTAAGTGATCACAATTCCCAGTCCACAATAAAATAGTTCAGATCTCTGTATAATGCACAGTCTAATGATCTACCAGGTGAAAACACAAGAAATGACTAAAGCAATACAGATTTATCCTTATTGTGGACAACTTTAAAAAACATTCTCTCCACTGTTAAGTGAAGCTGCCAAAGCCATGCATGGATACTTGCAACTACTACGGATATTCTATGCAGCATGCATTTTAAAAAAAAGGAACCTTTCCTGTGTTTCATCAGGTGTAAATGTTAGGGATGTCCCTGAAGACGCTAGTAAGCATGAAAAGCAAATAGCAGGAGTTTTCCCCACCATGAAGCTCTACAGTCTAATGTGTCGCAATGCCGTGTATGGAAATGATTGATGTCAACAGTTCCCTCTTAATCACCTGAGAGGTACGCAGCCTCTTGACAGTCTGGCAGTCATTTTGGATTCTTCTCTAATGACTAGAGGACAGGTTGCAGATGATGTTAGCTGATGCCGGCCTCACGGATCACTACCATTCTGTCAGTGATTAAGTGACTCATCTACCTCTAGTAAACAAACCCCCAGTAAAGCATCTTGCATCTATCAAAAGATGCCTTTGACTCTGTCGGCTTATCTAACTTGGAAAAAATCCATCATACCTGTACAAAACCGAGGATGCTGTGTGGTCTCTTGGGATACGTCCCATAAACAAACAGATTCTGCTAAGACTGCAGCTATATAGGTGTAAAGGGAGCATTCGGATCCCCCATTACATTTTTTTTTACCACAAAACGGTGTACCATTTCCCTGTGTGTTTCTTTTCAGATATTTATGACCTGGTTTCTGTAGCTTGACAAGTTGCCTATAAGTTAGCAAGTAAGAAAAGGAAACTAACACTTTTTGATTTCATATTAGTGGGGGGGGGGGGGGGGGGGGGGGGTATTAAAAAGGTTTACGTAAAGCCAGGCTTTTGGTTATACTGCTAGGGGAAACATAGTAAACAGAGACCTTTTTATGAAAACACAGCTGAGAAAACTGAGCTTTAAAACCAGTTATACTGCTAGGGACATATTATACACTTGAGGAAATCTTTTGTCAATCTTACTAAGGGCTAAAGTGGTAGTGTCGTGCATCCTCAACAGCACAGTCCGTTCTGTACAAAGCCCAAGCAATGCACTTTAGTCTTTATTGATAGCTGTGTGAGTAGGACAAGTGTGGTGATGTAACAGATCTTTCTTAAATTGCATGGGCAGCATTGTTGGTCTGGACAACCCCCGAGGCTCAGTTTGATTTCAGCAGATTAATTTAGGTTCCTCTCTTACGTAACGCCATCTCAGCTTTCAAGCAGTCTCACTGATCTCAGGATCACCTTTGGCTTCTTGCATGGGTGGCTAGCTACTGAACTGCACTCCCATGATAAGAGTGGAAACAACACTGCACTGGAAAAGATCCTTGAACATCAGAATAAGACCTGAGAGCAGTTAAGCTGTTTGACAGCAGACCGCATTAAGAGGCAGCGCAAGTGAAATGGTGATGACGGATAGCAGCTTGGTTGAATCCCTTAATATAGCATGTTTTGGTTGTAAAAGATCAAATGGACACAAAGGTATGAGAACGATGCAGAGCATGCGTTTGATGCGGATAAGCCACTGGCTAAAGAAAACAACAAAGTTTTGACTGCGTCTCCTCAGGGGAGGTTGCAGCCACTGAATGAAAAACATCTATTGAAAAATGACTCGGATAATTATAAAACTTCATCATGCGTTCAGAATAAATTCAGATTTTTAAGAAATATTCACCCTGGAAGGGATCACAGAAAATATTTGTGCAGGAAAAGACAATCAAACCATCACCTTTTAACAGGGTAGTAATACTCAGGTGGCACTTTGCAGAAGTAACAGTTGTGATGCTGATGTGTGCAGGAACATTATTATGATTAATCCATTAAATATTAAAGACATGGATTCTTTTTACATAAAGGATGAAATCAGATCACAGCGAGCTCACTATGTGTGTTTCAAAGTGAATGGAGGGCAGTGTCTGCCGTGTCAGCTGAGGAATGAGGTAATAAGACAAGACTGGTTCGGCTTACAGGAATAGACATAAAATGTTACGAGAAGTGAAATCTGTTATCATACCATAGATTTTCTTAAGCTGAAAGTGAAACAAAGAAGACATGTTTAAAAATGGACTAAAACAGACTTCTGATATGCTGAATCTCATATATCTATTAATGTAAATAAATACCAACTAAATACCAAAAGCTGACATTTTTCCAAATGAATCAAGCTCCGGTCTCTGATGCGGCCTTCGGTTTTTAAACATAAAAGTCTGTTTACAGTGCTTAGGAAATGCATTTGGGAGAAAATCTTGATGAAATCATCTGCGGCTCTGAGGGAGGTGCATGAAATCTGATAAATTGCTTCCAAAGATGTCACTTGAATCAGGAATTGGTTGGATATGAAGACTCTCAGCTTATAATGTAAATTAAATCTCATATTCGGGAAGAAGTGAACATAACAGCCGTCATCAGTGCTGGAGATTAGCATCTTGAGGCCACATCAGGCACCTGCAGCGAAACCTCTGACTGAAATGTCTTGGAGTGAGTTGTTTGGCTGAGTAGAAACGATTTTGCAACGGTCCTAAATTTGAGTGGAGTGGAGTACTCCCTCTGTACTAAAGTAGTCCTATGTAAACTTAGTGGTGAAGCCCTTTAACACTCCTGAAGCACATTATCTAATCAGTGATGCACATTATTATTATTATTATTATTATTATTATTATTATTATTATCATCATCATCATCATCATCATCATCATCATCATCATGAGTAAACAATTGATCGCATCTTATTCTGCCTTTTTTTCTTTTTAAACTGTCCTGCACATTTATCTCAAAAGCCAAATCAAGGTCACCCAACCAAGCCTTTCTCCACACTCCGTGGAGTCTATTCACAGCTCCTCGTACAATTTGTCTTCTGTTAAAAAAAATAAAATAAAAAACTGCTGGCGATCTATAATTCCCACCTGGGCAGATTGTGTAAGCCCACAACAGGTGAAATTTGGCTCAGCTTTTAAGCATCATTAAGAATCAAAAAGCAGCCTTCTGTTAAAGGAAATTGCATGCCAGTTTGCAACACCAGACTTTGATGTGTCTGCCCATATTTCAGGCTAAGTGTTTGCTGAACTGCAGCCAACCCCTGAGACAATACTGGCCTTTTGAGATATACCATGCTCTTGAGCAGTGACGTTCTCAGGCTATAGAGGAAAGCTGATAGCCAAGTGATCCTTTAGCTGACTGAGGGCTGAGGCTTTTCGGTTTAAGCCATCAATGTGAGGATAAAAGTGATCAATATGGATAAACTAGAGTAGAAACTGTGGGATTTATGGCTGCTGGCCTCATTCACATTATACACAGGCATAGATTGCGTAAAGTATGATCTCACATTCCAGAAAACCCCAGATTTAATTGTAATTGTAAAACGGAAAAATTCTCTTATTATACCAATGGGACTTTCATTTAAACATATGAATCCGAGTTTGGGTTGAAGGCAAGTTGTCTGCATGTCAAACGAAGTCAAACTCAGACTTGGATCCACAGAGTGAGACATTCCACTGATTTGATTGTCTTGGAAAAACACCCCAAACATCTCATTACCTGACATCATCCCTACTGTCGTCTATCCTGTTGGGATGAACACCACACCACATTGCTCTTGTGAAAGAACAAGAGCAATGTGCTGGTCAGCACCATGAGGCCAGTGAACCCCAGATAGCTACACTCTGGCGCTGGATACCAAACAGCCCATCACGAGATAGCACGCTTCTCGCTGTCAACCACACCACAAGAAATAAGGTTAAATGGCACTATCTACACAATATGGGAGCCTCTTCTATTTTTATTACTGGTGCTGACAGCCTCTTTTGTTTAGAGGGAGAGGCAGTGCGGTTCTTGGAAATGGTTATAAATAAGTACTGAGGATACCACAAGTATTCCAATTTGTCCATTTGCAATGTTTTCAAAAGCTGGCTTGGTTATGATGTGTTTCATAAATACAACACAATCACCAATCCAAACACACTTGAGATGGTTTAGATTGATGAAACACTGCTGTTAATAATTGGGACGGACCGGTTTGCTTCACATTTCTTTGATGTAATGACCCTTTAAGCAGCACGGCAGAATTGTAAGAAAAGATTTCAGACATTTTGAAATTCTCCCTTCAGGGAAATTTCTTTGATACTAACGGCCATGCTAACTATACAATCTGCCTAATCTCCCACCATCTTTTTCCACTGAGCCATTTGGCCGGTGTGGGAAAAGCAGTGCAGCTGTATGTAACATCACCTTTTAATCACTTGATGAAAAAGCAGCAGATGCAGAGTGTTTTTCCAGTGGCAAAGCATTACACCAAGAACACAGAGTCTGCAGCAATGCTATCAACTCTGTAAGTGTCTACCCAGGCAGAGAGGTGCTGTGAGATAACTTCTAGCTGATGTTTAACAGTATAATGTTTACCATTTCAGCTTAGCCTCCTTAATTGGTCTCATGAGCTAATGCAAGATCATTACAACAGCTGTAAATAGAGCACAAATCAAACTTAGAACTGGCAGGAATATGAGTAGTTTTAAAGGTTTTTGGGAGTAAATAAAATATTTGAGATAATAAAACGTAGACCTGCCTCTGAATGCATGACTCACCTAGCAGTTGGACCCCCCTAGTGAGGCCATAGACGTCTATGAGAGCCCAGAGGGGTTCTGAGACATGTACCCCACTGAAGAACAGTATGGGGCTGGAGTCGTTGATTCGATAGAACACCCGGCCCTTCTTATCTACCCAAAACGAGATGACGTTTCCCTCATTGGAGAGCTCCTCTGGAAGTGCTTTTGCCCAGAAGCCACTTTGGGAGACCAGGTCAGGGCAGGCATACTTGGGCAGGGTGTCTGGATTGATCCTTGATGGGTCTTTGGATGTAAAACCAAGACGTAGAGCACCACTCCAGCAGCACTGCTTTTTAGTGATCTGGAGAGAACATATTTTAAATCAATGAAGATAATTTAATTAAGATAAATATGCAAGATACAATATGAGCTAAAAAGAATAAAGCCAAATTTGGGCCGGCATAGTTTCTGCTGAGTTGCAGTGATACTACCTGCACTGCACTGTGATTAATTCATGACATTCAAAGCTTGCATTTGGGTAATTTTTTACCTCCACCCAGTCATAATTATAGCTGCAATTACCTTTAAAGTGGTATGACTGTGTTTTGTCAGTGCCAAGAGCAGCTAGTCCTAGATTATTGTGAAATGTGACTTCTTTATGAAAATGGATACAATCCAAAATGTTTTGCCTGATAGATCGGAGCATGTTAGCACCATGACAAATGGCCTATGGGAACCATTAGAATGGCAGAAACATGTACTGGGCATTAAAGGCATATACTATAAGAGCATTAAGATTAAAATATTGTCCAAAAATATCTAGAGTCTACAGACACATATGCACTTGTTGTGCAGTGTCGCTTTGAGTTTAAGAATGTCACCATGGTAAAAATGTCTAACTGATGATAATCATGTCCAACAGCTTATCTTCTAGCATGCCAACAGCTGATGATTACACCACTGTCCCAATTGCAAGCCAGTATACCAATTAAAACTGGTAAGGCTTAAATTAACCACTATGGCTGTTAATGTGTTTGAAAGATGGATATAACAATGGTGACATCACCCATTGTTTAGTGAAGTCTCATGGTGAAGCCTCAGCAGCACGTGGAAGACATTACAGAGAAAGTGAGTGATACCATGCTACTCAATACTCACATGTGACTGGCAAGTCATTGGCCCATGAGTGTACTCATAATTTACAAAATTTACTTCAGGTTTTATTCTGTTTGTTCTGAAACTAGCACTTGTTCCAATACAATCATCCGGAAAGTGGAGGCTGTTTACTACAGGAATAATTTGTACTACCAGAGGCACTTCCACCTTGGCTTCACTTTTCAGAACAACAAGAAGCAACATCCATGTCTTGTCTATTCCTCAAGCCATCAAATTTCTAAACATGGGCAACACATGGCCTGCCCAGGTGGTTTAGCCAAAACAACCTCAAGGTGCAATGAAAGTGTCCCTACGTATTGAAAAAGATGTGTTTGCTCCATGTTGGTGTATGGAAATGTGATTGCAAAAGAATTTCCCTGTGCGGGCAAATAAACCTTATTAACGTTATCGCTCACATGTGGTCCACAATGCTGACATAGAGGGAGCTGTAGCCGATGGTTGTCTGCTTGAACTCTCCTGCACTAATTCAATTCACTGAAGTGGACCTCTCAACCATGTTTGTGCTGTTTGTGCCTCTTGGAGCATTTTGAAAGAAACTATCTGCGAAATAATATGGCCCGCTGCATGGCGAAGCCTGTCTAAGCAAAGCTAACATCGAGGCTTTGAAATGTGGCTACATCAATCATTTACATAGAGTTACTGAGGTTATTTTTACTTATCTTGAGGAATTTAATTTGGTTTGGCTGGATGAGTGCTTAAGAAAATAGATGGACGGATGGGCTTCTATGTCTGTAAGTTTCATGCCAATTTATCCAATAGTTGAGATATTTCAGTCTGAACAAACAGACAGCACAACATTCCCATCATAGTGCCAAACCACTAGCAGGGCTAAAAAAACAACTTATCACTTTCAAGATTGGTTACCTCGGTATGTTTATCACCTGCAAACGATTTTTGTCTTATTTCGAAGCACTATTTACTTTGCATTTACTGTGCCAGATAACAGTGTTCCTCACATGGCAGTGCTTGCCCTACTCTCTCACATTCGAGACATAGATGGCCTGATAGGTGAAGTGGAAACTTGTTCTAAGCTGCTGCCGCTTTGGCCCACACAAGAGCACAGAGAGGAAAGAGAGAAAATGAAAACAGGAGAGTGAAGAGCTGGGATGAAGAAAGGGAGGCAGACAGGCAGGGAGAAGAAAATGAAAACATGCTAACAGAATTAGAGGGACAGAGATAAAAGAGGACTACTTTTCATCACACTCACAATTTGGATCTTCTCAGTAATTGACTGTAATAATATCAGAAAGTACAAGATGTGCTAATCTATGGTTTTGTAAAGTAACTTTTTTGTTACAGGAAATTATGAAAATGACAACCAGTTGTGCTCTAGTTCTGGTGTCGGACTTTGGACTCATTGTGCAATAGGTCAATTTTTAACCCAGTCATTTTCTGTGTGTAGCATACCGGGGCTCCAATAGTAATTATCCCTGTGAATACAAATGACATTCGAATAGTGCATCGTTTACCTTCAGTCGAACCTGCTCATATACAGCGATAGGTCTGTTGCTGAAGGTGATGGCATTGCAGAAGCTGGCCTGTCTCTTGACAGTTCTCTGAGACATGTCCATGACGATCTGCGAGCCCTTGGTGCTTGGGTGGAAGAGCAGAGGGAAGGAGGACAAATTTCCACATGGCTGGATGGGAAGGCAGCGCTTGGGCTTGTGGTGATATCGGTGAGGTCCTGCTGGAAACGGTCCATTTAGGGAATCTATGTGAAGAATGAGAAGCGTAAGAGTTGGTTATTTTGGTCAAGGGTTGAGGGGGAGTTAATTTTCTTGGGGTGCAATTTACAGTAAAATACCCAAATATCAGATTACATTTGACTGCAGTATTGAATCAGGCTGTCTGTACCACTGCAGGACCACACTGGCTGGTTCATTCTCCTGAATTATCCAATTTGGTAACAAAAGCACTCAGAGAACCCAACTTTCCCCAAAGGGCAAGGGCTATAGTTGTATAGTGTTGTATTGAGAAAATAAAAAGCGTGTTGTATAGCTCTCTCCATGCCCTTTTTCCATGCCCATATATATGATATATGATATTTTGCAAGGTCAACTTGCAACAATGACGGTCAAGTCAAATGCTTATCCAATTTTGGTACTCCAAGGCCTAGTATATTGTTGTAGAGTTTAAAGATGATCCATAAAAAGAAATCATGGGTAACATAACGTTTGGACTGATTTTCACATTTGGTGTGACCTTGACCCAATTTTCGCAAAAACTAAATCAGCTTGAGTTCTTGTTGGTAACTACCGTCACGAAAAATTTGAAAATGAAATCTTAAAAACTTTGGATGCTAGACTGCTAACAAAGAGACAGACAGATAGACAAACAGAAGCAATTACATTTATTTAAGCAATTTAAAGCATAAGTCTGTTTCCATCTTCTCACGGTAGCACAGTAATAGCACCTGTATTGTAAATTAGAAGCTAAATGTCCTTGGATTTAAAAAACAAAACAAAACAACAACAACAACAACAAAAAAAAAAAAAACACAAACCCAACAGCACAAAGACAGACCTGCTCTCCTGGCACCGTAATTTAGGAGAACAATGCAGCTGCGAGAAGTCTGTGCAAAACACTCTCATTTCAGTAAATGGTCATTTCCGGTAACACCGAAATCTCACTTTTGTTATTCTACATCTTTCAAGATAATCATCTGATTTGTGCTGCATTTGGTTTTCTTTTTTTTTCTGTGGAAAACTTTTTGTTTGATAATCAGCAGAAAGCGGTAAAGGAAGCAGAAGGAGGTGGAGGACAAAGAAAAAAAAAAGATCAACTTACACACAAATAAGACCACAATTAGCCAAGGAGAAAATGACCTTTGGGATCTTACGGGAGTTCTTGATGCGTGTATGTTCAGCTGGCCAATACAGTATATTCAAAGCTACACTAATAATAGTGAGGAATGGCTGTTAACATGTTATTTCCAGTTACGGCTCGTGGTTTAATGAGCATATATCAATCTTATCATAAGTCTTTATGTCTGAAAGTCACGTACACGCGACGCTACAAAATCAGTGGTGCAAAATGTGAGGCATTTATTGTGATTTGTAAGTCAGAGGAAGTGGTAAAAAAAAAAAAAACTCCACAGGTACACAGTGAGTCACACCATGCACCCGGGTTTCTAGATTTTTTCCCATGTGAAAATGTGAACAACTTGTTCCACTTACAGTAACTCATAAAAGAGAACCAGCTTTTTTTTTTTTCCCCCCCAAACGTCCAATCTCAAAGCCTTCATAATCATGATTCACACGGACTCCCTCTCATTTGGATCCACTCTCCCCATTCTCATTTCCTACATTCCTCTTCAAAAGGACCACACCAAGGTCACTGTGGTTTTAATGGAGGAGGTGTTTTCTCACAAACTTTGGCTCACTCAAAACCCAACTTTTTATTCTACTGATAACACAAATAACTTTTATCTCACGACACGGTTTGATACAGATTTTATTCCATAAAACGCCGACCTCGTCTACAGCAGCATTTCAGGGTTTTAAAATACCATCGAGCACGAAGTGTGAACAAAATAAATAATTTAAGCCTCATTAACGCTTCTTCATCCTCGGGAACTGGTTGCATTTTCGCACCTAAACTTGGAAGACTGTGTATGAGCAGCTTGTGTTTGTCTGCAAGAGGAGAATGTGAGCCACTGCTGAAAGACAGCTATTTTTGCTCTCCTTTAATTGACCTTGGAAGGTCAAGAGGTATATAATGCACCACAGAGACAAATCAGTTAGGACTGCCAGGATTGGAGACGAGTCGCCATGTGACTTCTGAGGCCAGGTTTAATAGAACATCACAGCGTTCTAATTTTAGGGCAGAGACAGAGATTTGAGCAGTAGATGAAGACATGATTTATATTAAAAAAATAAAATAAAATCTAAAAAACTTGTCATAGTCAACCCTGAAAAATAATTACAAATGCTGTCAAATGGGAATCGTTGTCACATATTTCTGTCCAGTCCTGCCCTTCAAATCACAATCAGAGAGCCTCTGCCAAGTGTTCTGTACTCAGCACAGTGTATTTAGTAAGCTTTTTGCATGCTCTTGTCAATGCTGAACAATGCTTAATTGTGCTCTGTGCACAACAGTGGTCTTAAATGAAGTCATAACAAACCCTTCAACCATATTGCATCCATGACGTCGTGTCAGACGTGATGTCTTGGGGAAAACAAAACAGCACTGCATTGTACTCCATCAAAGACCAGGCTTGAGAATAGAATAGAATATTTCCTGTTAGGGTTGAAAACAGAAGCAACACCTCACCTCACTGGCCCTGCAGACCGTGGCGTCTCTTATCCTCCACCATCTAACCAGAGAATCCAATATATTCTTTCATTTTTGCTATATTACTACCATTTCTGCTGCTGTGAAATTGAATTCTACAGACTTTCTTTTTTTTTTTTTTAATCAGCTGAAGGTTTATTTCCACAACCCAGACATCCTGTCAGGGGTTTACAACTTTCAAAGGACTATATAAACTATGAAAGTCAAAAAAGTAAATAAAAGGATAAATAAAAATACCACATTTGATTTACTGTAGATGACAACTGATTAGAGCCAAAAGTGCTGATGATACAATGGTTGCTGAAGTGTGTTTAAAAAGTCATGCAACCCGACGGTGACGTCAGGGTAACCACCGACCAGAGCCCTGCCACGATAAAAGAGAGGTGCCATGACAAACGTCAGATGAGCAACTTAAGGATAATGTTACTTAATGCACCACCGCACACAATGTGACTGCCTCTGCTGTCATTAATTGGAAAAGACAAACAGTGCAGAGACAATGAGTGGCCCTGGCCAGTGTCACCTGGCCTCCTACGCTCCTCTGTGTTTTATCCTGAGGCTTGGTCTTACTAAGACGCCTCAGCAGAGGCCCTAATGTGGTGTGACGTTAGTATCAAGGCATGGTGGCCCCTCAAATGCATTCTAAAGAGCTCCAGGGCACATTTAGCTTTTTCCACATATGTCATAGCTGGCGTTGTTTCAATAAGAGATAAACATTTGTGATTTAAAAGTTTTTAAACGTCTTACCAGAGAAGATGCTTTGTATGAGGCCTCTGTAAAAGGGCTGCGCCTACTTCAGGTTTGACAGGACCATCACTTGAATCTGTTTAAGTGGGTTTTGTTTCCAATGTTAGATCAATTCATTGTTTTTAAACTGCTTTATTTAAAAAACCTAAAGGAAAGCCTATTTTATTTGTCATGAGCTAACAGGTATACATGCACAGTGTTAAAGATGTATACTGGACTGTAACATGATGTAAACTTTGGGCTGGATTAGTTGTTTGCTCTAGAAAATTATGAAAACATGTCAAACAATTTCACAGCTCAAGGTGATACCTTGAAATGTCTTGTTTTTATTTTCTCAGCAACAGTCCAAAACCGTCCAAAAATGCAGTGTTCCTATTTGAAAACATCGAACTAAAGAATTTTTAAGTAAGAACAATGCATGCCAGAGTCGTCATGAAGGTTTACCAAACGGGGAGGAGTGAAGGTTGAATGATTCATGAGCCCTTAAGATGGAGGTGGGCCCTGCAATGCGACAGGGATTATTAAGGTTTACATTTTTAGGGCCCCGATTGAACACATGGCTGACAGCCAAGAACTTCTAGCTGTGCCCCTGTCTGCACCTGTATTGTGTCACACCAGTGGACCCTACAACTGAAACTGGAAAAGGGATCACATGAACTGGTTCATCTGGGTGTGCTAGAAAGCACTTGGTATATCAAAAAGTACCAAACTGCAATTGTAAACTAAAGCAAGATAATACCAATATGGAAGAGAGATGAAACCAAAAATATTATAATATGGATATGGAACGTAAAAGTTAGAAAAATAGGATGGGCAGGTTGGTGCTGATAGACAGCGTTGGAGACCTGAATAAAAAGTGAAAAGGAAGACTGTAAACTCTATATAAGTTATCACCTTCATTGTACCACCTGAACAGAAAAATGAACCCAAAAACTGTTGCTGTCCTAAAACATTTATAGCCAGAGACAGTGGAAGATCATTTGTGCTGGTATAAAATTATTTCTATCCAATTTAGTTAATCTGACTTGAGTTCACTGAAATATAATGGTCACAAATGATCAGAAATACAAGAGAATGCCAGGTTTCTATCAAATAAGGCCACACAGACTTGTGGCATTTACTGTATGTGGACTGTTTACAATAACTAGGAACCAAAAACCACAGAGCATTCAATCATCTGGCAAATCTTTGCTGATGTAAAGCAACTGAAAGCTAATCAAAACACTACATCCCACAAAAGACATAGTGTAACACTAGAACTGCATCAGTTAGGCCCCCAACAAGACGCTATTAATGGGATTCTTATAATTCAATTTACCTGATGGTTATATTTCTTTATTAGTCACTTCATGTTCTTCCATAAAATGACAGAAAAGAGCGTAAACTCATCAAAATTCCCTGCCCGTCAACCATCAGTTCATACTCAAGGTTATTAAATTTAAAATGAGTAAGCCACAGAAAATCTGCAAACCATCACATGTGAGAGGCCAGAGCCAGAGAACTTTCTACTTGGTTTACTTGGGAATTAACTGAAACAATCACATATCCAAAAGCATTATGTTTCTGGAGACTGAATAATCGATTCAAAGTATTGCTTCAGCTCTACCCTAATGCCTGATACATGAACTTTTACTGTGCCAACTTTAAATTTAAATGCTTAATCTTAATAAAACAGCACTAACGAGTTAAACGCTTAAAAAAACAAAAGACCACAGTCATCTTAAATTCATTTAGTGCTCAGCATAGTTTAATAACAGGTTTAAGAAATTTTACTAAATGCATGTTGTGTGTACTTATATCAGTGTCAGACTCCCAATAATCATTCAAAACTAAACGGGGTTCTATATGACTTTTACCACTGAACGTACACCTAAAAAGTGAAACAGAATACAAGCAAAAAGCAGAGGAAACAAGATACCCTGTACCTGCTCACTATTATAATTTCAGACACGCAGGTTCATTAAAAAGAGGCAGGAGACTCTAAAAGTGTTAGGCATCAACTAAAGGCAGAGATAAATAAATAAATAAAAATAACAAGCAGGTGGGTAAAAAAAAAAAGTTGAAGGCTATTTAATCCTCTAACCAGCTCAGTTCAGTTTGTCCTGTTTGGTTTCTTTTGCTGGAAGTCGGTTAATATGTCGCAGAGGATTTTCACACTTAAAAAACACCAGTGTCTTTAATCCTAAACCAGTCGTGACTTACAAATGGTGCTTAAACTTGGCCAAAGCGGCTGTAATTTCACTTCTCCTTTATTTTAGGCTCCCAGGACGCCTACAGTTTTCATGCACACTGGCTTGAAGCTGCACAAGCCAAGCCTACAACTCGTTTATATCGTCTCCTCTTATAATATTACAGTTGTGGCGCATAATAAACAATCGGCACACGCTCTCCTGTCCGGTGACGCCAGATGCCCTTACCGTAAAAGGTATTCCTGGTGATCTGACCTCCCATGGCTGGATGCAAGGTGCGTTCACCTCTCCCTCTAACTGCGACCTGGATCCACAGTATTCACATTCAGCCTCGCGTCCTCAGCAGCGACATTATATGGACACCACACTGTTCACACACGCACAGGGGGGAAAAAAGAGTCCCGACAGTGATTCAGCGTTAGGTTGTGTCTATCCAAAGATTCATCGACATCAAGCAGCAGCTCACAGCAACTAACAGATCCAGCACGCAGTGGCTCACTTCAGTCCGCGCGGAAATTAACATAAAAGGTGGTAGTGGAGGTGGAGCTTCACAGGACTATTGACGCTGTAGTCACCAGAGCAGACTTCAAGAGCGTTAACTAGCAAGAAATAGTTATTATATTCCCAGATTATATAGACACTTAAAGCACAGTTATCTCCAGTACAGTGTTCTGTTCACATTGTACGACTGCGAGGAATCACTCATCCAACAAAGAGCTTGTTTTGTTTTTGTTTTTTAATACTTTTTATTAAACTGTAAAATTTCTAATCATTTTCATAACCATGTTGTGTCCTCGTGTTCCACAGTTCGTGTAGTGGCTACTGCTGGTGCACCACAGTATATCAAGCACGTGGCGCTCGGTTTTCCACCCCACTTGTTGCCCACCATGTGTGCTGTCCCTACTATCCTTTCATCTTCCCCCCCCCCAAGTAGGCAATTTACATTCCCATGGAGAAACTCACTGAATTCAATAGATGGTAAAATAAAAAATCCAAGGAAGAATATTTTCTGACAGTGTCTGATTTTTGTAGTTGTTTTGGCATAAAAATCCAGTTGTGACCTCAAGCATCCCTCTGGAGGATTAATCCACTTGATCAGCCATAAAGATATGTCACACAGCTGGAAGAAGTTCCTTCCAACAACAGGTTAAGGAGTTTATGTTCCTCTAATGCCAACATCTGTACTCAGAGCAGCATTTCAAGATTTACTTGGCAGTGTGTATGAGGATAAATAAAGACACTTTCTGATGGGTCTTGGCAGAGGAGTTGCCATGATGACCAGAGCAAGACACTCCTGGCTTGAGGCTCAATGCGATACTGGTGCTGTGAAACAGGGAGGCCATGTAGTATATTAGGTTTATTTGAGAGCTTTGATTGATCTTTGAGCTGGAAAAGTTTTTTTTATGCATGCAAGCAGATCTCAGAACAACTTTCATTCAGTGCAACATTTTCAAATTTCCAGATCATGACTGGACTTTCCACCTGTTAAATCAAAGGGGGTGATCTCACATTGAAAATGTTAATATAACTGACCTTTTTCAAATTAAAGTAAAGGAAGAGCTTGTTGCACACACATCTCCAAAGTGTCTGGCTCTAGACATTCAGAGTTGGCATGCTGGCCATGTTTCCCAGCGGGCACCTCTCAGGATCTGCCTTATTGTCGCTTTAGCATTTATATAACTTGTATCAGCAGCCAGGCCTGTGAGACACTGTATTGGCTCAGTAGCATGGGCTATATTCTTGTGTTGTTTATACAAACTGATTGCGGTTTACTTGACTGTAAGCAATTTCCAACGGGGGTAAAGCCATATGACTTGGGGTTTTTCATGCAGCATTTTACATCGTCATTTTCTATGAAAAGTGGTCAAAACAATTTTATTTGTCAAAGAAAGCAGAGATAAACTAAAAGTATCAAAACAAAATGTGTGAACAGAACACTTAGGAATTTATAGCATGGACCCCGTAGCGATCGCAGTCATGCTTAATGGTGTATGACATGCCACCTGATCACTGGGCTGTCAAAAAAACTGACTGGCTGTTCTGTAATACAAGAAGAAGTGCAGTTCACTGTGAAATGATAAAACGTGATGGTTTGTGTCCTACGGTAATAGTTCAAAACTGCATGCTACTAATCATGCACCATGGAAAGTTGCCAAAATACCTAGCAATTGCAAAAGATCACTTAGAAAATACAAAAAACCCCGAAATGTGTGTTATTTGTGTAAGCTCTAAGTAGCACCCCATACCTAACCTGTTACGGTGCCGTGATGTGTGAGTCATCTCATATAAATGCAATGGCACAACCTTATATAAATAAACAGACTGACATATAGCTATGATATTTTTGCAGATGTCTTTGTTGCAGCTTTGCATGGCTAGAATACACCTTTGTTTTACATACCTATATTTGTTGTTGTTGGGTATTTCTATTTGTAGTCTTTGCATCTCTTTGTAATAGTTTTGCACCTGTTTATGCCTCTAGTACACTTTTCCTTTCTAATAATAGTGTATAGAGACATATTGCCCTTATATTCTTATGTGTCTATATTCTAGTTTTAAAAATACATATATATTCACACCTTTAGATTTAGATGCTCTGAAATTTTATTTTGATGTGCACTAACTGTTGTATGGCCTATATTTGTATAGCGCTTTACTTAGTCCCTATGGACGCCAAAGCACTTTACGCTACATTCCCAAATGTCAGTAAAGTTGCCTTTCTCTTCTATTGTATTCTTTTCTTCTCCAAGTCTTTGTAATTCTGTTGTCCACTTTTATAATTTGGTAGTTGTTTTGCATCTTTAATAAGCCATCATGCATGATTTTAAAGTCATTCTGCAATAGTTTTTTTTTTTGGCTCTTTGTATTCATTTTTCTAACTATTTTGTAGACGCTTGCATCCCTTGCAGTCATTTCTTCTTGCAACTCTTTGTAGTTGTTTTGGATCATGGTGTAGTTGTTTTGTATTTCTTTGCAGTCACAATGTGCAGGGTTGTTGTTTTTTTGCATCAGTGTTCATTATTTTTGCAGACATTTTGCATATTTTTGTAGTTGTTTCGCGTCTTTTATTAGTTATTCTAGATGTTTTAAGTGTAATTTTGTATATCTCCAAAATATGGTTCTTTGTACCTCAACTCTTGTAGCCCTTTTGCATCTCTTTGTGGTTGTGTTACAACATTTCACATCTGCAGAAATGCACATTGCATCCATTTTCTTAGTTATCTTGTGTCTCTTTGTGGTTTCATGTCTCTTTTTTGCAATTACTTTGCACCCATTCTAGTAGTTGTGTGTTTATTTATAGCTGTTTGTTACATTTGTAGTTGTGTAAATGCTGTGGTTTGCTCTATGTCTCTTTGTAGTCATTTTCAAAAGAAAAAAAAAGAACACTGTTTTGCTTCTCTTTCTTGGACCCCGGAGCAAGTCCCTGCTAGGTTCAGTAATCCCTACATGGAAGTCACAGAATGTGGCTTACATTTCAGAACTGGCTCAGTTTGCTTAAATACAAACACTATTGAGATTTTTATTATTACCTAGTTCTTTGTGCAATAGCTTTGAACCATTCACTCAGAATTGGATACACACTGTATACCCTGACAGAACAGACTGACACCTCCTCCCACAGTAGATTATTTGTAGATGGGCGCCTGGCAGGCAGCAGCTGCCTGGTGGGGTGTGCTGGCGTTGGGCCTCCACGGACATCTTGCACTCTTGCTCTCTTCTGGGATGATCCATGTTGAACAAAAACACCATTCAACTCAGAGTTTGGATCCTCGCCCGGGAGCCATATGCAAAACATTACAAAGCAACACAAGAGCATCATATGATCCTCAACAGGGGGGTGTCGGGAGAAAAGGAACCCCACCCGGCAGGCACGTATTAGAGGTGAAATATAGGTTGTCACACAACATTGCAAAGTGACACTGACATAGGAAAGATACCAGCTGACTTTTTTAAAACTAAAGTGTAGCTAGAAGGCAATCACAGCATTCATTTAATTGCACCAGAATCCCTTTCTCTGTTGGCAAAGAAGTTCTGCAGAAAGATTTATTAGAATTACAATCACAGTTTGTAAGAAGTTGTCAGTGTACCTACAGGCGCTGCCAAAATGTGCAGATAAACAGAGATTCAGCTGTTCTGCAAAGAAAATAGGTACACAAAAGATCCTAGTTTCTCTTCCATAGTTCATTGCCTCACTTTACGGCATTACGGATCAACTCACTGAGAAGCAAGCGTCTCAATATATGAGATCACTGAGAAGTGTGCATAACAATCCACACTAATCATCTAAAAGCTACTCTAAACAGCAGCACAAGAGCATCTTTAGCCCATTTTACACAGAATCATAGGCTTTCAAAGTGTAATTGCTGTTTACATGTGACCAGTCTATGGATAATAAAATAAGTGTCCAATAGCACATCTTTAATCAAACTTCTGGGTCAAATGTCTGTGTAGGTTCTCGGTCCTGCAGGTCATGGTAGTCTTAAGAGCTTGAAAAGAGCGCAAGTCCTGGGTTAAATTCTTTCCATGTCACTAATAGGCAGGATGAGGATAGATGCAAGGAGTTGCCTCAAATCAATTAGAGTGAATTTTGCTGGATTTACTGGTTCAGATGTTAAATAATATTATTATTCTTAATGCTTTGCATAACTGGTCAGATGAGATTATTAAATATATTATATTTGGAAATAAATACCATGTGACTGTATTACTCCTACTGATTATAAGGGAACTGCTCTCACGTGTGGTGCTCTGCATGGCAACATATAAATACAGAATTTCCACATCAATATTTGCTCATGTAAGCCTGCATTATACACTTAAATCAAACGGACAGGGTGTTATTGTTTCTTCTCTCAGTTTTTTTTTCTCTTTTTCAGGAAGACAATTTTTAACTCAGTGGCTTGAGTTCAGCCAATGCAACAGAAGTAACAATAGGTCATTTGGAAAAAACAGCTGAAAAAAGTCAGTAGTTGGATGAAATTTTTAATTGTACTCAACTCTAGAGATCATCTGTGGTGTCATAAAACATTTAGCAGGAGTCATTTGCTCTCTGTCTGCACAAGTTATTATTTCTTTTAAAGAAAGGAGCAGCTGCAGTCACCGGGAACAAACTTGACATAAAACACCTGCTAGGTTGTCAAATGAGGTGTTTTAAGCTTCATGAGTGTGTTATTGAGTCAGGAAGGTGCCTGGTCACGAACATGATCTCAAGCAATAATCTTGACATGACTGCGTAAGGGTTCCTCTAGACACACCGGTAAAATTGGGCTGCCTCGAGTGAGCAAATACAGCAGTCCACAGTGACAGCTCTTCACATTACGAATGTGGAAATGAGCAGCAACAGCAAGTTTGGAGAGTAGAAGCACTCAGTCGGATTACCATATGTACAAACCTGTACAAAAATTTAGGATGTTGCATAAACTGCGAGTTAAAGCGACGTAAAAGCACATCATTCAAACGCTATACAGTACAGTGCAAAGGTCTTGAGCCAACCCTCATTTCTTCATATTTTGCTTCCAGGGAGCGAGACTTTCTTTTTCCTTTTTTCATGACCATTTTCACCTAATTTCATCAAATTCAAAGGATGAGCCTGTGTTGTGTCTACATACATAATAGTGAATGAGCAGTATCAGGAGAAAAAATCTAGGAAAGCTCTCACACGTGACCTGAGAGATGCATCTAGACCTTCAGTTGCTCTGTCTACTGTTCACAAAAAGACAATGGGCTCAGTAGAAGGGTGGCTGTGAAATACCATTCTTAAGGAAATAAGAAATGGCTGAAGTATCACACAAGAACTGGACTGGAAATCAGTGGCAGCCAGTCTTGAGGAGGTGATGAATCCAAATTGGAATTTTTTTTGGTTCAAATCATCTTCAGTATGCACAGAGGAGGCCAGGAGAGAGGTATGACTGTGAGTGTCTACCATCTGTAAAACATGATAGAGGCGCTGTCATGGCTGCATTTCAGCCAGTAGTCAAAATGGAGAAAAATTATGAACACGGTAAATTACTGTCAGATTTTAATCCACCATGCAATTCCATCTGGAAATCATCTGATTGGCAATGTCTTCATTTTTCAGATTGACAATGATCCCAAACATGCTGCCAATGTAAAAACATACCTGGAGCTAACAAACACACAATGGAACACTATCAGTCATGGATTGCCTGTACCCCAACATTATTCAAGCAGTGTGGGATCATCTTGACAGAGAACAGAACAAAAGGGATCCAACATCTAAAGAAGAGCTTGGAATGTCCTTTTGAAAGTTTGTTGAAGAAAATACAAGAAAGCTTGCCTAAGAGAATTCAGGCTGTGTTGAAGAATAAAGATTGACCTTCGAGGGTTTTTAGAGTTGTACAAACTCTGTGTTTCTACTGTATTTGCAGATATATTTGCACATGCTTCCATAATTTGTTGCACTTATGTACCATTTTCCATGCAAAATGTAAAAAAAAATGGGACTTTTGAACAGTACTGTATCTAAAAAGAAAACATATCATACATGGAAAGTGGAAAATATTGTTTTTTGTTTTTTTTTAAAATCACTTTAAAGCTCTTGTTTTCACCACAAAAAACAAACTAACAAAAAGAAAAAGAAAACAAAAACAAAAACAGCTAGAGCTTCTTAGCTGTTCTAAATATTGGCAGTTTCTCTGTCTGCTCCAAAAAAATCAGTGGCTCAACCTTGCACATTTCACAATAATACTATCCATTGTTATATTGATTATGGAAAATATTAACTAGACCATGACCTGAGCTCTGACCTGAGAACTGCTTTTATTTTGACTTGACTAAACACTCCTCACCCTCCTCATTCTCCTCCACACTCCTCATTGTATTCCTGCATTCACACACATCTCACGCAAAACTCCGGTGACATTTGAATAACCATCAAATAGTGATTTAGTTACATGTCATTTTTATCTGAGACTGCTGAGGTTACTAATGGAGCTGTCATTTACAGCCACAAAGCAGAACAAAATGGCCAACGCATTTCTCAAACCAGCTCGTGCACCATAATATCTATTTGTAGTCAAACAATTGCGCTGCAGGTCCAGTCATTATCCCTTCAGCTGTTCTCAGTGAATGTGCTTTGTCGTTAAAGGGACCCCCAGTCACACCAGACAATGTCACCAGGGTGCTGCAGAAAATAATTAGGTATTCAGGGAATAATTTAAATCAGATTTTTTCCTCTCTCCTTGCAGTTTGAGAATTGGCAGGGAGTAAACTGCACAGTATTAGTCATAGCTTCACTTGGATTCTGACAGGTGATTGGATAATGACAGTTAATGCTGTTTTCTGTGGTTGACTTTGAACTATACTCTTCGTAAAATCTACACTGAACAAGTACTGCATGTGTGAATATCCCATTTCTAATGAGAGAAAGGCCCTGCTGCTGACCTCATACACCATGAGGGATATCAGTGAAGTCCCATTTTGAAGTCTTAAGCAGAGCATTTCAGCAGTTGCTATGGTGTTGGTGTTGGTATTTTGAAACCGGATGTGAAAAGCGAAGGATGGATCTGACTCAGAAACCAAGGGACGCTGTACACAGTAGGTAAGTTGGCCCATCCTAAAGCATACCCTGCTTTATCCTTCCTGATGTCTCCACTGGGAAAATTTTCAAAATAAGCCACAAGCAGCTAAGACCATGGACTCGTAAGTAAAGCTTTTACCGAAATCATAGATGAAGTAAGTAAGATCTTGTCACTTTTACTGTGTACATACAGTTTTTTGGCAAATGGCCTTTATTTGTATAGCACTTTACTTAGTCCCTAAGGACCCCAAAGCGCTTTACACTACATTCAGTCATCCACCCATTCACACACTGGTGATGGCAAGCTACATTGTAGCCACAGCTGCCCTGGAGCACACTGACAGAGGCGAGGCTGCCGGACACTAGCGCCACCAGGCCCTCTGAACACCACCAGTAGGCAACGGGTGAAGTGTCTTGCCCAAGGACACAACAACCGAGACTGTCAGAGCTGGGGCTCGAACCGGCAACCTTCCGATTATAAGACGAACTGCCAACTCTTGAGCCACGGTTGCCCCATGAAAAGACAATATGGATTCACTTGATACACATTGATAAGCTGATACCAAATGAAAGCTGCTCTGTGCGTGTAACAGTAAAACTAACCAAATGAGCCTCTTCATTGTGGAAGAAAAATGTTATTTTCACAACACCTGCACAACTGTGTGTCCCAACTGTGTACAGACTTCACCTAAGCTAACCCTGAAGTAACAAACAAACCCAAATCCAAAAAGCCTCAATTCCTCTAAGCTCAATAAATAAAACTACAAACAATGTCAGGCAGAATAAATGGATGCAAGTCAGCCATGTAAGTATTTGACAAGGTTTAGAAGGGAGCTGCGTCAAAAAAGTTTTATTCTCCATCAGTCAGCCACAACATTAGAACCACCTGCCTAACACTGTGCTGCCAAAATAGCCCTGACAAGCCGAGGGATGGACTTCTTTGCAAAACCTCTGGATTTTCCCTGTGGTGTTATACACCAAGACAACTGCAGCAGATCTCATCTAACCTACAGTTGCAGTTAGAGGTGTACATGTACTTATCATGGGCACAACTGTTAGAGCAATTTGGGGCTTTTAATGATTTCTTTGAACTGTTCTTTTTCCAGAGTAGAATGATTATACAGCACACTTTTAATGACTTTAAGAAAACAAGAATTGGGTGGAGTTTAAATTTTTGGCAGGATTTTCCACACAGAGTCAAAACCATAAATACAAGCTCAAACACATACCCCACTAATATTTACTTGAATGTTCTTTAACAAGTTGCACCTTGATCAGATGCTTTTGGTAGCCATCAACGAGCTAATGACAATTTTTTGGGCAGAACTGGTTGATTTAAATTTAAATTGGTTTCCCAGTTCAGATTCAGCTTTATGCACAGTACTTGTTCTTGATTATTCAATCCACTGTCCAGTATGCCATGTACCTGGCAGCAAAACTGTCCTGGAGCACGATGCTACCACCACCATGCTTGACAGTTGGTACAGTGTTCTTAGGTTTGAAAGCTTCAGTTTCACTCCTTCACACATAACTCTTGTCATACTGCTTTCTGTGTAGTTCCTGAAGATCCTAACCAATTTCTTCAATCTTTTTTTCGCCTGACCATAAAAAGTTCCTCCAAAAAGGCATTTGACTTGTCTATGTGGACAGCTGAGCTTGAAGGTGTCAGTTTTGGAACAGGGTCTTTCTATTTGGTCTGTGCCCTCTCACTGCATATAAACTTGGTTCACTGTGGAAATTGATGCTGGTGTGCTAACAGTTTCCACTACAAGGCAGGCTGGAGCCTTAGCAGTTTCTGGGTTGCTCCAGAACATCTTTATTAATTTCCTCTCATTTGAAGGTGACAGTTTGGGTCTTCTTCTGGACCTTAGCAAAGTGGTGACATGGCAAACTGTTTGAACTGTTGAACTTGGAATCTGTAGGTTTAGAAATAGTTCAAAGAGATTGTCAAAATTTGTATAAACACTAACTACAATTCTTCTCGGCTCTTCACTGAGTCCCTTGGACTTTCCCGTTGTTCTGAGTGGTAGTCAGTCCAAAGAGTCCTGTCAAACAAATCATTTTTTATGCCGGCAAACAGAGAAGTAACAGTTGTAGTCAATAATGAGCAGTCACGAAAAGTTAATAGGCCTTGGTCTTGCCCAGTAAAAAGACACTGTAGAACCTTCAGCACCACTTCCTAAAAGATTTAAGTTAGTGTACATGTATATATTTTAGCCTGTGTGTATAATTTTGACCCTGTGTGGATCTGAGAAAATCCATAACATATTCAGATTTGTTCACATACCAAAAAGATGTATGCTGTACAATCATTCCACTATGAAGAAAGAAGATGTTAAAGAAATTATTAAAAGCCCCAAATTACTATGGCATTCATGCCCATGAGTGTATTTACTTCTGACCACAGATGCATACTACCTAACGAAGAGCAACAACAACATATTTAGATATATATGGTAAATGTACTAGTTCTTATATAGCGCTTTTCCACTCTTCTGAGCACTCAAAGCGCTTTACACAACTTGTGCATTCACCCATTCACACCCATTCGCACAAGCACAACTGACATTCACACACATTCATACTCCGATGAATGCATCGGAGAGCAATTTCGGGTTAGTATCTTGCCCAAGGATATTTGGCATGCAGACTAGGGGAAGCCGGGAATCGAACCACCAACCTTCCGATGAGTAGATGACCTGCTCTACCACCTGAGCTACAGCCACCCATATAAAGAAATGCACAACAAAATCCAGACATTAAATCATGGCTATTTAAATGTCAAGACATTCACTTATAGCTGCAAAATTAAACTTTTATCTGGCTTTAAGATGAATGTTCTTCACAGACACTGCAAGGTGGAGCAATATTGCAAAACACAGCTCTGCAAAATAGTCTCCACAACCTTAACGTCACTAACAGCAGATCCTCACTTACCAAGCTGAGCAGCCACAGCACAGAAGTAAAGAGGGCCACAGGTACATACTGGAACAGCAGAGCAATGATGATTGCACAATCTCTGAAACGCTCTACAGCACATAATTTATTACATTTGTTGTCAGCCTCTCATTTAGATTTTCTTTCTGATAACTTTGCAGTTGGCAATGCTGGAATAGGAACTCTTTCTGAAGAATATTTCACCACTGAATCAGTCTTTCCATCATCCGAAGAGATGTGCATATGCATATGAATTTTGGAGACAAATTAATAGGAACTGTTTCTTTGAAAAGAATCTCTTTGTGATCAGCCAAAGTCCCCCGTCACGGACTAGATTTTCTAAAGCCTGAAAACAAAGCCCAGATGAAGTGCAGAAATCTAGTTTAATTTCAAACCAATTGAATTACAACATGCTGAAAGGTTCTATGAAATTTTTCTCCAATGCTGAACAAATTTCTGCTCATTCTAGCTTTAAAAATAAGTTGATTTATAATACTTGAGCGATGGCTACTTTTAAGGCAGAGCTGAGGAACTGTTCTTTTATTCTGACCACATTACCATATTTTTAAAAGCACATAATGCTAAACACCTGCTGACATATTCTGACAAGACCGTGTTGACAAAAGAGGAAAAACAGTAATTGCAGATGCATGTCCTGGATTGTTCCAGAAACCCATCTGTCTTAAAAAAGTAGATATTATTGACAACAAAAAACAGCAATTTTCCATATAAAAGTGGGTTATATAGTCAATGTAGTCAACAGTTTCGTGGCACCTTCTCATTTAATGGTTTTTCTGTATTATCATGACCATTTACATTGTAGATTCTCACTGAAAGCATCAGAACTATGAATGAACACACATGGAATTATGTAGTAAACAAAAAAGTGTGAAATAACTCAAAACATGTTTGTATGTATTTGGTTTCCTTTAGACCTCAGTTACCAAAAATTATAGACTAGTCTGCTATTGTTTAAAATCTTGTGCCATGACTCAACCGGTCTCATGTAAATATTGGCCTACTCTTACTAATAATAAGCTAAGATGGGAGGGTCTATAACAGCCACCTGGGCTCCCAGGATATAAAAACTCAGATGAACTGTTCACTGTCTCTCTTCCACGAACCCACTTTGGTGTTCATGTCTCGGATGATTAATGTTAATAAATACTCTTTTATTTAAGTAAATCTCTTTTGTGGTCCTTTGAGCCAGTTTGCGACAATGATCTTCATTCAGTTTTAAACAGACTTTCTTTGTGCATTAAATTCATCAAAGCGCATTCAGAGCCTCTCCTAAAAACAGTGGGTTTTTTTCACTCTTTTTTCGAAAAGCAGCACACACCTGGTATACTATACCTGTAGAACTACAGAACATAACTTACCTTTTTTGTTTTGTGGTGTTTTTCACTGTAATTATTGCATTAATACACTAAGAAAACAACATCGCTTTCCACAGTTTTAGCTCTCACAAACTGATACTTGATATACCAGGTCGAATTTGATCCATTTTGACATTTGACCACAGAAAAATACCACAAATGTAATTCTTTTAACCTGAAATTTGACACTTTTTCTGAAGTGATTGCAAACACACAAAATATATAAGAAATTATACTGCTTTTGTCTGCTTTTGATCTGAAATAGGGCGACATGGCGATCAAGTGGTTAGCACTGTTTACTCACAGCAAGAAGGTTCCTGGGATCTTTCTGTGTGGAGTACCTGGAGTGAGGTTTCTCCAACTACTTCCTTCCACAGTCCAAAAATATGCATGTCATTTTAATGGGTGAGTCTAACTTGGCCATGTATGTGTGGCAGGTAAAGTGCTGTAAGAATGTGTGATCAAAGTGTGAGTTCTAGTTAAAAATAAGACAAGAAAAGGGCAATATAGCACATTACAAGCGTATATGCTGGTGCCTGTGATTTGCAAGCACCAATATACTGAGGGAAGTACCGACAATGTAAGAAAAGAATCTAATAATACCAAAAACAAATTAGAATCCCCTGATTCTAACTGAGATTAAAACAGAGATGAAAAGAGGGGCTGGGGAGATCATACAGGTAACATTATAAAGGTACCTGAGCTGCCATTTCACTGAATGTGGAAACAAATGCAAATACCACATGTGAATGCACAGATGAGTCTGCAATGAGCAGGTTTTGTGTTGATTAATATTAAAATCATACTGATAATTAAAAATGGTACTTATGAGGTTTTTATTCCAGAGAAGTGAGGAAGTGTTTAATGGTTGTTTAATGGATGAATGGTTATATAAAAAAATCCTAACAGTCCCACAATTTTCCTGCCATCTTCACATTTAATGAAAGATAATTAAATCAGTCTGTTTTTTATTCTTTAATGTCTTAAGTATAACAGGACATGTTATTGTGTGAGAGTACATTTTTTTCTCCAAAAATGTATTTTTCTGTTTCTCCAAAATACACGCTCCTGCTCTCTGAAACATCACTTAATAATTAATCATCCATTTATAAATGTCAGATAGGCTATTTACACATTCTAAATTAATCAGTAGTTCAACATTTTTTCTAAACACTTATGAGGGAATTCTTGGCCTGAGTCAAAAGCAAGGTTGGCGCTCCAGCAACACTTGTAGTATGATGAACAGCTTTATTACTTTGACCAATGTGTTTTGGCCTGCGGCCTTCATCAGGGTCATCAAAGGACATAGCCTGAAATGTGCCAGTCAAATAATAAAGCTGAAATTTATACTACATGTTTTGCTCAAGCGACCTCGTTACACCCCTGTTATTCTTCATGCAACTTGGAAGAAGGCGAAGTTGAGCCACAAGGAGGAGTCTCTATCTCCTCCTTTTTGGGATTGGTTTTTGTAATATATATTATAGCTGGGGACATTTGCAGCTGGAACAGAAGTAAGGCAACAGAAAGCATCTGGATAATTTAATCAGATCAAAATCATGTTTATATGCAATGGTCGTAAGAGGGTGATAAAAAAAAAACAAAAAAGGATTCTGTTTTGGCAGAGGCCTCCTTCTGTTCATGACCCATGACCTATATATATATATATATAACATCCAAGAATACATTGGGAAGATGGCCCCAACTGACCGAGTGCTCAGTGAATACCTCAGGCAGCAGAAACCCAAGAAAGAGGAGGGAGACGAGGAACCATCATGGAAGGACAGGCCCCTGCACGGTATGTACCACCGGCAGATAGAGGAGGTGGCTGATATCCAGAAATCCTACCAGTGGCTGGACAAAGCTGGACTGAAAGACAGCACAGAGGCACTAATCATGGCAGCACAAGAACAAGCTCTGAGCACAAGATCCATAGAGGCTGGGGTCTATCACACCAGGCAAGACCCCAGGTGCAGGCTGTGTAAAGATGCCCCAGAGACAATCCAGCACATAACAGCAGGGTGCAAGATGCTAGCAGGCAAGGCATACATGGAACGCCATAACCAAGTGGCTGGCATAGTGTACAGGAACATCTGTGCCGAGTATAACCTGGAAGTCCCGAGGTCAAAATGGGAGATGCCCCCAAGGGTGGTGGAGAATGACTGAGCTAAAATCCTGTGGGACTTCCAGATACAGACGGACAAAATGGTGGTGGCTAACCAACCGGACATAGTGGTGGTAGACAAACAGAAGAAGACGGCCGTAGTGATCGATGTAGCGGTTCCGAATGACAGCAATATCAGGAAGAAGGAACACGAGAAGCTGGAGAAATACCAAGGGCTCAGAGAAGAGCTCGAGAGGATGTGGAGGGTGAAGGTAACGGTGGTCCCCGTGGTAATCGGAGCACTAGGTGCGGTGACTCCCAAGCTAGGCGAGCGGCTCCAGCAGATCCCGGGAATAACATCGGAGATCTCTGTCCAGAAGAGCGCAGTCCTGGGAACAGCTAAGATACTGCGCAGGACCCTCAAGCTCCCAGGCCTCTGGTAGAGGACCCGAGCTTGAAGGATAAACCGCCCGCAGGGGCGTGCTGGGTGTTTGTTTTATATATACACACACACATATACACAGATACACAGATACATAGATAGATAGATAGATAGATAGATAGATAGATAGATAGATAGATAGATAGATAGATAGATAGATAGATAGATAGATATTGTGAAAATAAGGCTGCAGAGTTATTTTTCTGCTTTTTTTTTTGCTGATCGTGAATGTTTGCTATCATGTGATTATCAATAACCAGATATGATCGTCATGGAGCATTTATTGGAGCTTGTGAAAACAGCATCTGAAAGCAGGCTTTCCATCACTTTCATTGCTATGGAGAGTTCAAATGATTACAATTGATCTTCCTCCAGTGAGGATAAAATCCAAGCCTCAGGGAGAGAAAAAAAATCCTCATAATTACAGAACCAGGATCACTATGGCTCAAACTATGGCTGGTCTGATTTTCATCATATTTCCATTATGCAGCTCAGTACAGTTTTTCATACAAATCAGAAAGAATGCAAGAAAAAATGGCTTTGCTCAAAACAATATATACTGACCTAGAAAATATGCATTTTAAAATGGAAACTAATTCTGCAGTAACAGATAATAGAGGAGCTCAGCGTCAGATCATTAATTAATTAGACCTATTTTTTTTCCACATCCTGGGATCACTGCTGTAGCTGTGGTTAGAATAAGAACCATCCAGTCTACAGATGTTCCTATATGCTCACTTTGTGCTTCATTTAATGTAACGAAGCAAGTCAGAGGAATTCAGTGTAGCGCAAACTCTCACGGACCATTTCTTCAGTTACTTGCTATTTTTGCTTGGTTATGTAATAACAATAAAGTGTCATATAACCTGTGGGAAAGCCAAATTCACATGACGGCAAAACCTATATTGTAAAGAGCACATTTTTCACTTGAAACCCCTGTAGTGCAGTGCAGATGTTTACAGTTGTTTTACAGTTGTTAGCACTGTATTATAAACTGTTTAAACTTTACTAATATAGAGCCTGTAAAGTATTACTGGAGCAGAGGGTGACTGCAAACATGTTGGAATGTTAACTGAAGCAAAAGTGTAAACCAGTCATGAACAAAGAAGGTTTATAATGAATTACGGCATTTATAATTGATAAATATTTAAGGTGGTCCTTCAAGCTTTGGCCTTGTGCATAATTAAAGCACTTTACATGAATTCATAATGATGTAATGACAAAACAAGGCCCAACACAAATACTGTCTGTCTCTCTTTGCTTATGAGGTGTAAGATATTGATTTTATACTGCTGCTCTGGGCTTGTTTTATTGAAGCACAAGCATATGTGCAAGTCTTGGACAACTTACAGCTGAAATTCACTGTGGAATTTTCTGTAGAATAATAAACTAAAACAGAACTCAGGTTTGTTCATTCCACTCATGAAAAGACAGCCTTTCAGAGACATGGAGTCAACAAATAGAATAAGTTTCATCATTCGAGTTTGGCACTAATTTACTCTGTAAATTTCATGGAAATTGTCCCATTAGATTTTATTACTTGTTGTGTGTGATGGATTTTGTGATGGGTTCAGAAGAAACACTGTTATAATATTAGGATCAATCCTCTGGAGATGATGAATACTCTCAGTAAATTAGCCATTGTACACTGATTTACTGAGTGCAAAACAATCCCAAGGGTGGTGTTAGACTACACCATAAATTCATAATGATGTAGCTCACTACATTTACGCAAATTCCTTCTGGGAAGCTGGTCGTTAGAATATCTGATTTGCTTTATACTTGAAACCATCATAGAAGGCGACTATGGAGTGCCAAATGTGTCCAAAGCTAGGGAAGTAAAAACTAAAGGCTGGCACAGAAGCAGAGGCAGGAACAGTTTTACATACAGTTAAAAAAAAAATAAAACAACTAACAGAAAAACTCAGGCTGGGGTGGAAAAAAGCTGGTGGTTGCTGTGGACCCGATGCTGGGATGAACCTGGCAGGGGGAAATACCGAGGGGAGCCAGGGAGAAAGAAATCCAGGAAGTCAAAAGGGGGCGGATGGGGCAGGAGGTCTGCAAATGAGCTGACTCATCTGTGAGAAGTGAGGACACAGAAAACATGAATTAAACTGAGCAGTATACTGAGGGAAGAGTTGCGAGAATCTGCTTATACTAAAGCTGTGCATGAGAAAAGTCTACGCTCTGGCGAGAACACAGCTGAGAACATGATGGAGGTTTGATTGGAGAAGTGGTTACAGCTGGTGAAGCTCTGCTCAGGTTTCGAGGCACCTGTCTCCACTCCTGCAATCGAACTTTCTCCAAGACACAAAAAATATGTGTATGAATGAGAGAAAGGCACAGAGTGTGTTACAGAGACACAGCGAGAGAAGCTGCAAGCAAGATGGGAACAGAGAGAGAAATGAAGGGTGTGACAAGCTGAACGTCTTGTGGAGACCTGAAAAGCCTGTTTCATCAGGCTCAGGATCTCATAATGTTTAGTGATCCTGTCATATGTACGTGCCTTGCAGACGGAGGCAAGTAATGACCAGACTGGATCGTTTTTAAAATCAGATCAGCCAGAAATGAAGGTTTACACTGCTCAGTGTTATACCCACCAAGTTTAAATGAATGCTTGCTGAGTTAGCCAGACAAACACTCAAACTTGGTGTAGAGATTTATTCACTGTTTTTTGAAACAGTAAAGCAGTTGTGATACCTTAAAGGAAATTTATGACAGTATGTTTGCACTGAAGCACCGCAGCAATTTCCTAATGTTGTAAACCTGCTCAACATTTGGCAATAAAACCCTTTCTGATTCTGATTCTGATTCTGAAAACAACTTCAAAGTGTGTCTGGTTTGTGGCAGCAAGTACACCTTTATAAAAAGCAGTTGAACTGACGTTGGTGTTATATAAAAATTGCACTTTTATTTAAGGGCCTTAAATTGCAGTGGAGAAATAAACCATAGCCTCAGACTTCTCATCGCAGACTCACTAGACTTGCGTCAGCAGTTTATACTTTAATAAATACCAACAAATCATCAGCATATAAAAAATTATTAGAGATGATTTGAATTATTAGTCTTCCCAAGTATACACACACACGAAGTGGAAAGCACTTGTATCTGTATTTCAACAGCATGATGTAGACAGAATAAAGACACAATCAGCATAATTTTCATTTTATGCAGACGCAACCAGTGAATTTGGTACACTTTTCAAATCATGTAGAGTTACAATTAACTGGAAGTTATGACTGCAGGCGCAGTAAGTGAAGACTGTATGTAAAATATCTGTAATAAAAATGTAATGTTTTTGTGATGTGCATGTTACTTCCATCCCCACATTTATAAATAGATGAAGAGAGTGAAACTACAATTAAAGGCTAAATGGCAGATTGCAAAGTTCTCTCCAATTTTCTCCAAAAACGAATAAGGTAAATTGTTATTTAACTAATTTATGTGCACCTGTTTCATTTCAGCTCCAGCCTGAGAGTCTATGCTGGTTTGCTTCTCCCTTGTTTTAATGTTCAGTGTGGAGCAGAGGAGCGTTTCACACCGAGATGCTGAGCGTGATTTTCTTTTGTCCTGAATATTGGCTACGACATCGTAAAATAATCTCCTAGCAAAAAAATTGATCAAATAAAATAAAAATCTAATCGAGGGTTAGATAAGTATTGCAGAAACAAAACTTTAGGAATTTGTATGCCATCATCTTCAAGTACTCTGCAATGTGCAGCACTTGAATGTTGCGCAACACATTGTGCAACAACTTAAACTAAAATTGAATGTCTTTTCTGTTTGGCAGGAATTTTTGGGGATCATCAAGATTTGAACGTTTTATTCCTCATATGAATAAAATCAATATTCATATGTGAGTAGGTGCAGCAATCTTAAAATATGCTGCACAGGTTTCATTGCTGCACTGATGTCTTATTTTACAGACCGTTTAAATAGTTGGACCGCTCGGGTGACATACAGAGAGGACACAAATTGCAACACTGCAGTCTTTCCACTCCTACATAAATCACTGCAAGACAGAGCGAGGAGGGAGAGCAATGACGGAGAGGCTAATGGAGCAAGGAGCACAACCATGTCATCTTTCAGACAGGTTTATAAAGCAACTAGTATACAAAGTTTAAACTTCTTTCCACCCACTTTCTGGAACTTATTGGCATACATACCAAGACAACTAGGATTAGCATACGTTATACAATGAAAATGTATTGGCAGATGTCCAGAAGCTACCCTCTTTCCTCTCATTAGAGAAGTAACATTTTCACATACCCACAGAGCTTTGGAAAAGGTCACAAGGTTGATTTTCTTCTTTAACATCAGTCTTTCACTTTTGTTATACGTTTAGGAATCTGTAACATTTTCTTTTACAGCTCAATAATAATAATGTGGTGATATTAGGGTAATAAGTTAATTTAATATTAACATAAAATTAATAGGAATAGGGAGTTTTACATTTTGTAGCCTTCATTGCTGGTTATTACACAGAAAATATCAAATATTTCCAGGTAAGAAAGAATTAGAAATACACAGGTTTGCATTTTGCAGCCACTGACTACCATAGTGTTCTGGGTAAAAAGCCACTGAATTAACTGTAATATTGACATTTTTACCTACATGCAGAGCTACCATCATTATATTGCTGATTATCATATTGTTGACAATATATTACTTCATTAGTTGATTTTGCCTTGAAGGGATATGTTTGTTTCCACATTTTTTACCCCCAGTTGCTACTGAAATACATACATTTCAGTGCAATATTACACATTAAGCACTGGTGATTCAAGATAACTAAATCAATATTACTTGACATTTACTTGTGTAATTAAGTAATAGTAATAGTGCCATTTCCACGTTACTACCTTGATGGCCCACTGTTACTACATTGAGCTGTAATAGAAAGTGCTTTGTAGAAATGTTAAGTGTCCTGAATCATTGCAAATAAAAATTTTGGGTGTAAGAAAAAGAAGAACGTGTCAAAAGCAATTTATTTCTCAACTCAAAATTCTTCACTTTTTGTGGAGCTCCTTTTGTCCTTCTTGACATGTGAAGTTTGAGTTTTTGATGATGTTTCTGTGCACCTCACAAGCTTCTTGGCTCAAGCAGTGGTTATGCTTCTACTTCTCGATATTTTAAAATAAATGATTTCACTTTTTGCTGTTTTACTGTGTTTATTTTCTATTTAGCAGCTTAATTAAAAACACATTAGAGATCAATAACAGCTTTT
Organism: Rhamphochromis longiceps; assembly: GCF_057381845.1. NCBI lineage: Eukaryota > Metazoa > Chordata > Actinopteri > Cichliformes > Cichlidae > Rhamphochromis > Rhamphochromis longiceps. The sequence continues at coordinate 14,903,448 of NC_140569.1, read as the reverse complement.
TGAAAACTACCATATAAAAACATATGCTTAGAATTAAAACACATTCTAGATAATTAATGCTTTTCCTCCAACTTAAAAAAAAATGGTGTTTCTTCATGGAGGTGAATATCTTTAAGAATAATTTAAGATTGAGCTAATAATTATGAGTGCTCCTTTGTGTAATTACCCTTTTCTTCACATTCAGGATGAAATGGGGCTTTTTATTTTCAAAGTCAGTGCGTAACAAGATAAATGACACTTCGCTCCCGAGTATTGATTCTTGTGTGCCACAAACAGATGCTCTGTCATTTGCGGTGACACACAATCATATTAAGCTGACAACAAGGTGAAGGCCACGTTACAACTGAATGACAGTTCTGCTCCTCCTGATACAAATTACCTTTCATTTCTTTACCTTCTTCCCCTCCCTTCCCCACACACTCTCGCACACACACACAACCCGACCTTCACATCTGTAACAGCTGTTGCAGATCTTTTCAACGTTAGTTAATAATATAAGATGTATTAAGGAAGCCCATTCATATTGCATGATGTGTTGATTTTAATTTTGTAAGTCTTCTGTTTATGTAAACGTGATTTTCCATTGTTGTGTCTATTATGGGTTATAATTTGAAGCCGCGTGACAATGTGCAGACTGTCTGGTCCAGCTTTCCACTCTTGTTCCGCCTGTTGTTTCAGCACTCTCCAAACAGATGCTCCATCAAATCTCTTTATACTTGGCTGAGCAATGGGAGTTACGCACTGTCACTTTGTGGCCTCCATTCAACGGCACCCAATGTATAAGCTGTCATTCACCGTGATGGCTTTCACGAGTATGTGCAACGTGTATGTGCCTGCCTGTTCATGAACATATGCCAGCTCTTTTTTCTTTCTTTCTTTTTTTTTTAAAGCATATGTACTTGCAGTTATTTGAAAGTTTGTTGCAAATTCAGCCTGCCAGTATGTGTGTGTGTTTATTCCCATCTGGTCTTTATCCAAAAATGACAGTACTTCAAAACATTAACCTCATATGAAGTCTCTTGTGACCGCACCTATATTTGTCAAAACTTCCTCTCATTGAGTTGTTGTTCAGCCAGCCTTTAGGATCTTGCTATCAGGGCGGACTTTGCTTATCAGTGCCCATCTCTTTAGGAGATTGGGTTGATGTGGGTTGTTAGGCTTCAACTAATAAGACTCTTCTATATTATGGAGCATCTAACTGTCATGAGAAGCCACAATAACATTATCTGTACTCAGAGGAATCATAAAAATATCAAAGGAATCTCCAGCAGATACCAAAGGCAGATCAGAGCCCGAGCCTGTTTACAATAAGACTTCTTGTAGTTTTAAGAGTAGCTGCATATTTTTAACCCCACACAGTATTGCTGTATCTTAGATCTCTCAGAGAGGCAAACTTCCACTTGACTCATAATAAATAACATGCTATATATATATTACATGTAGTAGGAAGCAACACATATTTATAATGCTTATGTGGATCACAGAGATATTATGTAATTTTTTGCTGAGGGGGATTAACCCTTAACATTTTTTTTTCTGGAGTTTATTAAAATCATCTTTTTTTACTTGCTTGGCTGACAGCATCAGCTTGTTCCAGCCTTTCAGTAAATATATAATTACACTGAGAGATATATTCAAACACAAGCTTATTGTGGATGGCTACCCTTTGCTCCTTTCATAAATGACTTATAGTTTTGCACCTGAGCCCTGCTTTCTCCATCAGGATCCCACATGGTGTCTGCTTTGCACGCTTTCGCTGAGCATGGACTCATATGGAAATGCATCTGGTGCAACATTTTAAACACATTTCACAGACTTTCAACCTGATTTAGTGACTTTGAGAACTTGGAATCTACATTAGAAATTTTAAAAATGTATTCACTTTTTATTGTTGTGGGTCTCAACAGGAGCAGTATCCATGAACGCACAACACGTTAAATCTAAAAGCAGGTGGGCTACAGTAACTTAAGACTAAGTGTCAGCTAAAAACAGAAAACTGAGGCTAGTGTTTGCACGGGATCACCAAAACTGGGCAACTGAAGATTGGAATAATGTTGCCTGGTCTGCTGAGTCTTGATTTCTGCTCCAACATTTGGATGGTGGGGTCAGAATTTAGCACACGAACATGAACGCACGGATCCATCCTACCTTTCATCAACGATTTAGGCTGGTACTGGTGCAGTGGGTGTGGGGGATATTTCCTTGGTGTTTTTGGTCCCCTTATTATCAACTGAGGATTGTGTAAATGCCTTTCTTCCAGCCTTCCTGAGTATTGTTGCAGACCATGTTCATTATTATGACCACATTTTAAAACTCAAATCAGCTCAAACTGGTTTCCTGGACATGACAATGGATTCCCCAAAACTTGTTTTTGTTCATCTGGATGACTGAGCATGCATCAGGACATGGCAATAGATTCATTTTACTCATTTGGCACTCCAGATCTAAATCCAGTAGAACATTATGGGATGTAATGGACCAGGAGATTTCCATTATGGTTGTGCAATGCAACTGTGTTGCGCTTCATGGCAATATGGACCAAAATCTCTGAGCAATGTTTCCAGCACCTTGTTGAATCATTATCAAAAACAATTAAGGCACTTCTGAAAGCAAAAGTAGGTCAAACCCAGTGCTAGCAACATATAACTGATGAAATGGTTGGTGAGTGTACATTCACTTAAGATGACGAAATGACATTTTCCCAGGCTCTTCTCACAAGCCTTGAGGGGGCGGGATGTAACTGGAAAAACTTGATATCATGTTCTTTACACTCTTGTGGGCACATGTGGGGCTGTTTCTGTTGTCAAATCTCATCACCCACACCATGGGAGTGTAAAGCACTGAAAATGAACACTCCCTTGTTTCTGAATTGTTTCTGCTGCCATATTTACTTTGTTTTGATTTTACATTATGAAGAAATATAAAGAAAGACACTCTCATAGCAATATCTGACATTTTGCTGACACTGGCAAACATAGCAGAGCAAAAATGGACGTAGAGAGGCAAAATGAGGCGAGTTTATTGAATTGAGCAAGAGTGTGGTATATTTTCTTTTAGTTCTTCTTAGCTTATGAACTAAAGCTGCAAACAAGTATCATTTTCTGAGAGTGAAATCAGGACACTGCAATTTTTTTTTTCATTTAATGATGCCGCTATGACATGAAATGTATAAAATCCTTCAGATTTTGAGCCAAAACCATCATTTGCACAATGCTTAGTGTGTAGATGTAAAGCAAGCAGTCTTTTGTGCAGCACAGCACGTTTCCCTTGACTGTGCCTGTACTCATGACACAGTCTGTCTTCAACACATCTGTCTTTACTCATACTGTATAAAGCTGACATCATCTCCACACATGCAAAGCCTTGCATACACATCCAGCCTCCCCCCAGCACAGGGCCTGTAGACTCTTCAAGAGTATGAGGATGGAGGAGGGGTAAATAAATCAAAATCAACAACAGGCATCTGTTTAAAACAACTGACAGTATCCAGAATACAGCCCCAAAGCAGGCACGGTGAAGGTCAGTGGAAAAAAAGGAAGCGAGGTATTGCCTCTGTCTTTCAGGAAAATGGATCCAATGTTTTTTTTAACCCATAAATCATCCTAATTAGTGTTAGGCTTGATCACCAAGGACACAGACAAGAAAATGGCTGAGATGTTGCACTCTGTTGTCAAGGAAACTGGTCAGTATCCTTAAAAGATCTGAATAAACTGCTGACCATCACATACATGCAGTACATGGAAACCTCGAGTGGCAAAATCTTCCACTGCAGTTTTATTTCATTTATCTATTTCTTTTAGGCTCGTACATTTCAAAACATTGCGAAACAAGTAAATATACAAATATAACAGTTGTTTTACATGTTGCGGGTTGCAAAGACTTCACAAATACTTGTTGCTTGATGCTTGTGCGAGCCTGTTGTGCTTGTCAAAACTGATTCAATTCTTCTCCACTGACGACTACCAAATAACTCGAGCTAGCTTTGGCGTATCAGTGCTCATACACTGGTCACTTCATTACGTACGCCTTCTTAGTATCAAGTTGAACTGCTTTGCCTTCAAAACTGCTTTAAATCTTTGTGGTATAGATTCAACCAGGTTTTGGAAACATTCCTCAGAGATTTCAGTCCATACTGACATGATAGCATCACACAGTTGCTGCAGATTTGTTGGCTGCTCATTAATGATGTGAATCTCTCGTTCTATTATATTCTCTATTGAATTGAGATCCAGTGACTCGAAACGAAACACATCTGTGAAAGAAACTGCAACACAATCATGCGAGCTTAGTAAACTCATCACAACAGGAATGATATCAGCATCTCATGCTGGAACTGTTTTTCCTTTGGATCTCTTACAAAATATGTATTCAAAATCAGAAAATGATGTCCCGCTGTTGTCTTTTTAGACTGGAATTTATCATTAACTCAATTTTTGTTGTGTCACTTAATGAGATTTTGTTCCCTCTGGAAGGCAATTAAACAATGGACCCTGTGTTCCCATTCCTGCCAATATTCTGACAGTCCTCCTCTATCAACACACAACTATCTAATACCAATTAGTTTCTGTCTTTTCAAATACATGCAAATTAAAGTTGCAGCAAATTAACTGGCTTTCCAGCTTATCCCAGCCACTGAAGTGTGGACCCACTGCGCTACATCTTTTATTTTGTCATTATTTCAGCCAACAGTCAATGTCAGCCCATTCTCAAGGGTAATATGATGGGAGGAGGATTAACTTGACCCCATTTTTATCATATTCAGTTCACACTGATGTAGCTGTTGATCTATTCTGTATGACCAGGAATAATTGCAAATTTGTCTCTCTGCAGGTCACAGAGCGAGAGGCTGTGTAAAAATGTGGCTGAAAAACATAACCACAACACTTTCTGTAATCACAATCAGCTCATATTTAATGCGACTTGCTCCCAATGATCTAGCCCCCTCTAGTGTGTAAAGAAATGATCACGTAGCAGTCTGTTCCCTCAGAGGTCCTCTTCAGAAACGTCCCTCATTCATCATATATGCAACAGACCGTTTCAGTGTATTATTCAAATATTGCAGCATTTAAAACATATTTTAAAATCTATAGATATTTGCTCCTAAAAGGAATAAAGTCTTATTTTAATATCAGGTTGAATTTTGGCTGTATGTTTTCTAATATTCCTCCTCCTCCCCAGTCAATTTCTCCCCTCAGCAACTATTAATCTCTACTGTTGCATACATTTAGTTTCCTAATCAACCATCTCCCTCAGCATAACAGAAGCCAACTTCTTTTGAACCACTAGGGGGCACTATGAATCAACCCAGCCATTAGCAAATTAGCAGGGGAGTCATAAGAGGTGGTTATTTCTCTAGCAGTAGCTGTTTATTGCTGTATTACTGAAAATGAAATCCAAAGCAAACAAGTCTGTTTGGTACATTGCCCCCCCTCATTCCCTCTTGCTATTCCTCCGATTTGCCCTCGTACCAGTTTTTTCCTTTTCCTTTTCTTTTTCCTTCTCTCTTTCTCTTTTTTGTTTTCTTTCTTCTTCTTTTTTCCCCTAAACCAACCGGTGGTTATGTTGTCTGGAATATGCTAATCTGTTATGCACCGGCAACTCCCTGGGTGAAGATCACTTATTAAAAGCATAGTTGGGAGGGTTTATGCAAATTGAGTCAAATCAAAGCAAGCTTTCCCCTGGTTGGTTACCCCTTTGCATATATTGTGAATTTGAAACCAATATTTTATTCCTGATATTCCTTCTTGTGAAAGCTTTGGCACTGTCACATCACCTCTGAGCTCTCACCGTTGAGTATTTCATGTTGAATTCATGTTTTGCTCCTTTTAAATCTTTTTTTCTTTTTTTGGGCGTTGCCTCAGACAAACAGTTTGCATGCCTGTAGAAAGGAGAAGTTTCATTTCCCGTTGAGTGGACTGACAGATTTGTTAGAAGGGAAAGATGGATAATATCCGTTGCGGCCAAAGGCTGCCGTGAAGTAGTCTGACACAGACACTGATTAAGCCTCTTGAGATCTGAAGGGATTGTGAGTCTTAGTTGAGGAAGAAAAAGAGAAAGAAAAAGAGAGGAGTGAGCAGGCTAAATAACAAAACTGCAAATTGGATGAGATGCAAGTGTCCTGTGGGTGGGTGTGTGTAACATGGCTTTTGTGTTACTTGTGCAGGTTGGACCAACAATGAGTTTTGCTTCCTTAACTCAAGACCATTAGGTGAAGGAGCGAGGGGATAAGCAGGTCTCAGATCAACAAGAGGAAACAGCACTGGGGATAATGTGCTGCATTGTTTTTGTGGCAGTGTTGACATCTGATTCCTGGTCATTATTTAGGAAAGAGTTGTATACTTTCTGCAACAGCTGGGCCCATTTTGCATACAGCCACACACTGAGGAAGGACCTAATTGGACCTCTTTGACATGCATATGGGTTTATGTTTATAGCACAGTTATGCCCTTTAGCTCACCTCCTGCTGTGCTAATTTAGAGTGCAAAGGTGAGGCCTCTATGCTCCATAATTTGTCAGTAAATTAAGTAAAAAGAGCAGAGGTCAATACCTTCCCTGCAAGTAAATATGCAGACAGTGCAGTCTGGTGTTGGGTACTTAATATCACCTTTCACTGGTTTAGATAGTAGGAACATTGGGATTTTTCATCTTGAGGGTGCAAACTTTAGTAAAACTGTTTATAATAGTAGCAAGGTGGTTAAAAATGGCTAGATTGTGATTTCAAAGCAACAAACACACATTACACACTTAAGAGTTAAATTAAAAAATTTATATATTTTATACCACCTCATGTTATCTCATATAAACACAAATTAATGAAGGCGATGGTCAAACAGTAACTAGTACACTGAATCCATAATTCTACACTCAGAAAAATTATGGTTCTTAAATGGTTCTTCAGATGTCTTCATGGTTCTTTAAAGAACCATCATGCGTCAAAGAACCTTTTTATTTTGTGGATGGTTCTTCAGCTATTACAAATGGTTCTTTAAAGAACAAAAGGTTCTTCATCCTTAGCAATCTAAGTTTGATGGTGTAAATGGCATAAATATTTATTCACTATAATGAGGCTGTGAATTATACTGTGTGTTTTCTTTGTGTGCATGTGTGTGCGAAGGGGGAGGGCGGGATACCTGGCAATTACCCTTTAAGAGAAGATGGTAGGAAGCTGAATATTCAAATAAAAGTTAGAAATATTTGCAAACAGTAGACACAATACACACATTCAAATACTGTACTTTAGTTTTAAATTTTAATAAAGCATTACTATTTTCTACTCCAAGGCATTGCTTTTGAGATTATTATATATTTTTGAAAATATAGCATAATGATAATACTAGTTATTGTAAACTTTACAAACCACCCAGCAGTATGTAAAGTCAAATTATAAAATACAAGTAAATAACAATTGCAGAACAGAATGTCAGTGTAATGAACACACACTTCGTTTTGACAAAGCGCACTGCTTAGGTAAATGATCTGAGTAGTTGTTCATCACTGAGCAATTTGTTAATATGTGTTTCGAGCCAAATAAATGACAGGGAGAGAGAGAGTGACGTCAGAACACGTCATACTATAACCTCCCGGGAGCGGACGGAGGGGTCCGTCGTTGGGATGCGCATGCGCAGACAGAGTGTGCGAGCGGCGGGCCTTGACCTTTCGGGAAAAAAAACCTCACGGACGGTGACAGCGAAACGGATAACAGTCTTCAGTACCTGCTGGACTTTGAAGCTGTGGATTCTGGGACTGTTGGAAAAGGTAAAACATTTTCATTAAAACCTTATTACTGTTTTGTTTTTGTTACTCGTCATTGTAGCTTGCTGTTAATGTTGTGCTAACAGTAGCGATTAGCTAGATACGTTAGCCGTTGATGTCAGCGCAATTTAGTATCCAACTGTTTTCCTAACAAAACCACTGTTATAATTAAGTGAAGCTGCTCCCAGCTAATTTGAACCTTTGGCTTCTAAAATATGTGGTTCAATTGTGTGCTGCGTACATAACCTAATGTCAGCTAGACCGAAATTAAAATTTAATATATTGTTAAAGTCACTAAAATGGCGCCTGAAGCCTGTTGTGGCGTGAGCTCTGTGTCTGCTCTAGAAACTCTGAAATTCTGTAGATCTGAGCCGTACATTAAATACTCACATGAACCTGTACTTTGAATTCTGTATGAGCTGTATAAAATGCAGCTATGCATAAGAGTTTTGAATGAATAATTCGATTAGATAACTCTTTATTGTCTAATCAAATTATATAGAAATGAATAGAAATGTGACATGAGAAGGTGTCTTTGACTGTTCCTGCATAACTTAGTTTCGGACTAGTTGACAAGTTATGCTCCGGTCATTTGATGTTTCCAAGATAGATGTTCTTTTGTAATATAGTTAATTTTTTTTTTATATTTCATTTATCCACCATCATACATACAAGCTAAGAAGAGGTCGTTATACTAACAAGAGGTATCAACGCTGGGCCAAAGTTCAGCACATGGTTAAAGTTTGTAATCCAGCCAGGGTGTAAATATCACTCAGCAGCCAGAGCTGAAGCAGGTAGCATCAACAGATAAATCTACTCTACCCGGCTTAAATCACAAGAGCACCTCTGACCAAAAAGCTGTAGATTTTTCTTGTTTGCACAAATTAATCCAGATTCACATTAATTGTGTTCACAGCTCCAACAAAATGAGGAAGAGGAGGGGGAGAAACACAATTAGGTTGAATTACAATTGGATGGAAGGCGAGGACAAGGAGAAGGAAGCTTAGGATGAGGAGGAAGAGAAGCAGCAGGAGCATCTTTAGGGCTCCCTATGATGAGGTTTGTTTCATTAATATGGTCCTCTCACAAAGAAAGATGACTTGTTTTAGTTCACCTACTTCCTGTATTAAATAGTGATGTGCAAAATGTTGTGAAAAACCATGGAGCAGGTATGTATAGTGCATCTGCAGGTAAATGAACATCAAATCTCTAAGACAGACTGAAATCTGTATATTTATCACCCTTATGATAAAACCCACGTCAGCCATTGGTTTATGGACTTTGTATTTTGAAGCCTCAACATTTGCTTTATTGCTGTTGCTATGTTGGGACCATATTAGGATGAGGGATCAGAATCTGGAGTCATGCACACTATTGTTTCATTTAGTGTGTATTCATAAGATTCGTACAGCAGATCCAAGTTGTGCCTTGAAAACAGGAAAGTCGTCTGCATAGAGGAGAACTGTAATAGCAGGCTTTTACAAAGTGAGGCTTTGTGCACTCGTTTTACTTCTGTCACCCTGTTTTGATGCAGATTTCACTTGAAATCAGGCAAGAACTGGACTTATTTTTTATAATGTGTTCTTGTGAATTAATTGTGTATCGCATATGTTTGATTTGACTTTCTGCAAGACAACAGTCGTCCACTGGCCAAAAAAGTTTTCCAAATACCTCCACGTGATCTAGCCTGGATTTAGAAAAGAATAGCACAAAAAATCTGCACCTCCTGCTTCAGATGAAATTTGTGTTTCTGTGTTCAGAGGCAGCGGTGAGAGGGGAGACCTCGGCTCATCCAGCTGGAGAGCCTGACCAGGACGAGTCGAACATTAACTCAGCTCTTCCAGGGCACCCTGCAGACTCGGCTGTTGGCAACAACGAGGGATGACGTGAACGCCAAACAGGAGTCCATCACAGGTCAACTGCAGGTATGCGAGTCAGACCTTCTGAGGAGGGTTTCACTTCTCTCTCTTCTTTATAATTGACTCTTTTCTCTCTCTTTCAGCTCCTTGTCTCAGAGTGGGAGGGGTTTGAAGCACAAAGGGAGGAACTTGTCGTTTGGTTGGCTGATATGGATGTCTGCCTGAGTGAGGTTGACCAGCTGACAGGAAACACCAGTGAAAAACTGAAACAACTGCAGGTGTGGGCTTGTTTTGATATGACATATATTTGATATGATACATACGTCAGAGACATTATCCTAAACTGGACTAACCAAGGACCATGAGTACAACATGAAACGTACATTACATAGCGTAAGGCTGAAGTTCATTGATCATTTTAATCATAAACTTGTTGAAATATTTTTACTGAACATGCAAACATCTGCTGATGAAAATGTGTTGATTTATTGGTCTGTTATGAAGCTATTGCTATTTCTAATGTGTTTTATCACTTTCTGATGTTTTATTAATTAAACAATACATGTATTATTTGTTGTGTTATCTGTAGCTATAGTATTTATATATATTTATTTATAGTATAGCAAATATATTTAATTATTACTGTTTAAAACACTAATATGTGACATGTATTAGTAGTGATGTTGTGCTGAGGGTTAAAATGCCTTTTTGTCTTTTGGTAACTACAAAATGACAATAAACCATTAATATATGTCTATGCTGTGCTCGTATTTATTTTGCCCTACTCAAATTCAATTTATGATGCATTTTATTTTGAAAGATTTAAAATGGTTTTTTTTAAAGAACCACTCAAAAAAGGTTCTTTAAAATGGTTATTTTAAAGAACCATTTGAAGGACCTTTTTAAAAATGGTTCTTTAAAGAACCATTTTTAAAAAGGTTCTTTGAAAAACCATTAAAGGTGCCCCAAAGAACCATTTCTTGATGGTTCTTTGGGGCACCTTTAAAGGTTCTTCAATGAACCACTGAAAGAAATGGTTCTTCAAAGAACCATTGTTTGAAAGGTTCTTTGTGGCACCAAAAAAGGTTCTTCTATGGCATCAGTCTAAAGAACCACTTTTGGTTCCAGTTGGCACCTTTATTTTTCTGAGTGTAGTTAGCTAGCTAGTTGTATTTTACTGTTTTAGAATAGTGATTTGATGCTTTTAATGAGGTACCTTGAACTATAACTGATATAGATAGTAGATCTAAAATAAGGGAAAAATGTGCCTTTGTGCTTCATCTAAACATAATCTTAAATGAAAATAACCCCTGAATCTATTTGGGAGCCGCTGTAGCAATACTAACCAAACAGAGGCAGATTTATGGCATGTGTGTGATATATTCACAAGTAGCTTTTGTCTAGACGTATTCATTTAGACAGCTGCATTCCTCTGTGTCTTTGTGGGTCAGTTCAGTAAGGTTTGGACTATAAGTGAATCACTTGAGCACATTTCAGCGTTTAACCCGAGCATAAACCCCATCAGTGCAGTAGAAGCAGCTGTGGATGATTCCTTAATCCAAGCAGACACTGAGAGAGGGATTCATAAAGGCAGAAAGGCTTCCAGCAGCATCCTCCCTATTGCACACCAGCAGGGATAAAATTCCCTAATGTGAATGCAGAAGGGTTTGCTGGCTGCAAAGTCTAATTGCAATATTAATCAATTACAGAGAATAAAAAGCTCATTTTTATGCCTATCATGGGTGGGTGGCTGCCCGACTTCCTGTAGTCTTTATTCACTGGATCATATGAGGTCTGTGTTCCATTGTGGGAAAATGAAATTATCCCACTTCACTTTGATATTTGCATAGGGGCTCAAAAACACTTGTGCAGGAGTATAGTAGCTACATCATACAAGTATAGCATAATGAATGTTTGCCGGACTCCTGTTGATATAGTTACACAGAATCAGCCCTGCATTAATGGTGAGCGCAGTTCAATAATGTCTCAGTCTGGATGAAAGCAGCCCCCCATAAAAACCATCAGAGGGCAATCGATGTGCTTTCATCCCCAGGATGGAAATTGCACTCATATGGCTCAGACACTATGAAGGTCCCCCATCCAAAGCAAAATCATTAACATCAAACTTGCAGGAAAGAAATCAAAATGTCAGTCTGCCCTGCAATCACTAGGCAGATGAGTATTGCCTCTATTTCTTATACAATTTCATTCTCGTCATATATACTCCAAACGTAGCCTACTGTAGGCTTTCCTCCAGCATGATCTAACTGTGTTAAATATGGAGAGGTGAGATACTTGGAAAAGTTTTTTTTCCTAAAGAATTATTTAACATAGTCTCCTACCTCTATATACCCGGAGATATTATGAATAATGACGGCTTCATTACCTGGGATGCATGGTTAATTTATATTTGTGCTGTTCAACTAAAATCTTACTTTTCCACTTCACCTCTTCGGGTGTTTGTGCAGCCTCTCATTTGAAGGCTTGTGTTGTCTTTTTTCTACAACCACAGCGCACGTTATTTAGACGTGAGGGTGAAGTGTTAAGTTATCAGCTAATGCCAGCAACCACGGGTATCGAGCTGCTTCCATGGACACAGATACCTGCTAATTAGTGATAAGTAAGATACAAATAATATACTAGAATTTCATTTGCCGACACGGGAGCACTTTTTAGATGATGTAATAGTAAGTTTAACAGCACAGAGACCCATATAATTTGTCAGGTTACTCTATCAAAAATGTTCCAGTTAAAATGGTTCAGTTCAATGACTCACTTCAGAAGCAGTGAATCCTATCAATCTGCAGTCACACTAGGGAAAACAGTGGCTCGAGACTGTGACACAGCCAAAAAATATTGTGACTGGTTACTATGAACTCTCACTGCCTTTGAAATTGTTGCTTTGAAAACAGTGATCAGGTCTGCAACCACCCGCATTACTGTCTTCAAAGCAACTTTGGTGCTTAAAATGGGAATATAATAGCAACAATGTGGAGTCAGTCTGATATCAGTTTACTATCACTTTATGATCGAATGAGGCCATTTTATGTTAAAATTATCAAGTCAAGTCAACCAAGTCAAGTGGCTTTATTGTCATTTCAAGCACATGCAGTGGTACAGTACACAGTGTGTGACCATGGTGCTACATACATACATACATACATATAACAGACAATCAACACAGCACTACTTAAAAAGGGTGCAAAAATTGCAAAAAAATACCAAAACAAAGGCAGTGCAACACCAGACAGAACAGAACGATACAGACACAAGACAGTGCAGACGCAACAGTGCAATAGAAATGTGCGACAATGACCGTGGATTGGGCAAAAAGTAACCTGATAATATGTGATATTATGGTGATTAACTATGACAAATCAGTCAAAATCACAAATCTGCTTCCATCTACATACACAGAGACCCACGTTACCCAATAACATTCAGAATCCCATAAACTTGAAACAGAAATTTCAAATTTCTCCAAAAGTAGAGATGTAATTGCTGCAGGACATCATTTTAACTGTATAAAGCCACTCCAGAAACTTATATATAGCAACAGTCTGTTGAGTCAAGTTCCCTATTGTAAAGAGAGAATAGGGATCGCAATTTGTTGGCAATCTCTTTGCATTTATATAAAAATGTTTTTTGAAAACCTTTGCCAGTTTGTCTAAGAGTGATCCAAGGTGGACCACAGTTGTTTTGAGACAGGTTGCCTCCCTCAAAGAAATCTGTGCAATCGCTATGAAAAGGGGTCGGCGGAACCACTGAAAGTTAAGATAAATAAATAAATAAAGTACAATGTAATAACTGGGCAAGCACCATTTTTCCATTCTTCCATGAAGGAGTTTGCCATCCTGTTTTTACTCTAGAGCAGGGGTGCCCAATCCCGGTCCTCGAGAGCTACCGTCCTGCAGCTTTTAGATGCATCCTTGTTCCCACACACCTGAATCAAATGAATGGCTTGTTATCAGGCCTTTGCCAAACATGATGGCATGCTGAAGAGATCAAACCATTTGATTCAGCTGTGTTGGAGTAGGGATGCATCTAAAAGCTGCAGGATAGTAGCTCTCGAGGACTGGGATTGGGCAGGCCTGCTCTAGAGTGATTGAACCATTAGCCAGCTACCAGTTTACTGCAGCTTTAGAGGTTACCTATTCTGCTTATTTCCAGCTTCACAATTTATTCATTCTTATAATTAATTAGAGTAGGTTTGCATGATTATTTCACAATTATACTAAGCCTATTCTCCCTTAATCTCCTAGGACCTGGCGTCCACATATGTGGACATCACATTTTGGGTTATTTAGACCAAAATACTCAATTTTGCTCTACAAGGGCCTGATATCCACTTACGAGGACATTATACTGCTACTGTTTTATCAAAATTTTAAACCAATATCCTCATATTTTTCTTAAAAACAAAAAAAGGTTAAAAAAAATCGGGTAATTCTTTGTTTTTACATTCATCGGGCCCCAATGTGACCAAATATCAATAAGAAATGAAAATGCATGCCGTGGAAGAGTTCGGATCTTAGGAGGTTAAAGCCAACTTCTTCTTCATCAATATTCTCACTGGCTCCCCCTTGTAGCTAAGAGGTTTGAAGAGCAGGTAGGTGCTGTGTGCCAAACCCTCCACTGGCATCATACAAAGAGAAGAGCAGAGAAACTGCATATTATTGTTAATATTATTATTATAGATATGACCATTTAAAGAAAAAAAATGCCAATGCCGTATTTATGCTGTGCTCAAAAATGACAAACTTACACCTGTACAGTTAAGATTTGATACAAAGTCTATTTTGTTGAATAATCTGGGTCAGTACATTAATAAACCCATGCAGATGTTAGGAGACCTTCATCATTAGTTACATTTAGAGACTCATTAAGATTTTTTTCTCTCTATTTGATCTAAATGTGGACTAGGTATTCAAGAAAGTGACTTTCAAAAGTATCCATAAGACAACCGTGTAGTGTCCTCACCCAAAACAGTAGTGACACTAAAAGTTTCCACATTAGTTCCAAGCACTGAAGTAACAGCATAACAAAAGATCTATTTACCAGGTCATTGTCTGATTATTCAAATGACCAAACAATATGCTAATTTACTGGAAATGTTGTGAATGTTCAAACGGTGTATTAAAGCACAGGAGCTTTCACTTTAGCTTTCATCCCTTTGATCATCAGGAATTCATGTTAAGTTCAATCTATGCCAAGGCCTCCTGCGATGCATCACTAAAGCACGAAAATGCATACAAAAACAAATTTTCTCTCATCTTCTGTCTGCAGCAGCAAAACAGATTCAACCTTCTGAAACTCATTTCACTTGATGTCCGTGTTCGAAGTACTACTTTCACTTTTGAAAGACCGAGTTACTTGAATTTGTTACCACTTGTTGTCTTGACATTGTGACTGCTGTACCCACGCACGGGAACGATATATTGTTACAAAAGCAATTAGCAAGCTAAAAACAACGCAGATTCATCGTAGTGCTAAATTGAAGTAATGCAAGGCAGATGACATGTAATTGCCATAATTATGCTATAATAACAACTACAGCAATCATATTATAACTGTTATTTTGTTGTTGTTGTTTTGTCCATCACAGAGAATCATGATTGGCGTAACTCATTATCTTCAATCCAAATTCCCATCTAATCTGAGCCGCACTGAAGGTTTCTGTGGAAGGTGTTTCTTCCTTACAGAGTAATGTCACTGTTTGTGTATGTCATAAAACTAGACTGTGAGTATAGAAAGTTTTTAAAAAAGTAACTGGAAAAAAAAGGCAAGAACAGGGCCAAAAAGAATTGGGGTGGTCACTATCAGCAGAAGGAGAGAAATCCTACAATAACCAGAATGCTTTGCTTCTTCAAAGGCTGCTCCTGAGCCGCTACTTCAGACTTGTTTCACGCCAGATTTTGACATGTGTATTAATGATGGCTTAGGGGAGGTCCTGCTATTGTGGAGGCTGGTTTACCGTCATAGCCTAATTTATCTGAGCCGTTGTTAATTCCACCAGTGCTTTCCCTTCTGTCACAAAGCCAAAAGGTCTGCCTAAAAAAACTGCAGTGGGATCAGCAATCTTGGCTTCTGTACAAAAAATGAGGGAGTACAGTTTGTAGGCCTAAGTGCAGCTGGGGAAGGCAAGGGAATGAACAAATAGATGAAAATACAAGACAAAGTACACTACTTTTAATCTTGGAAGGCAATTATATCAAATAGATAAAGGCATGTTTCTCATCTCAGATTCCTTGTTTGACTGTTTGAATTCTGTCATTCATATCGATCCAAACAAATTACGCTGAAATCTCTTGTTATCCATTCTCAAACTTTCAAAGACTTCTAGTCTGCTGTCAGCATATTATTGGCTTTCTGCTACAATACATCAATTTGAAAAAAGCACAATTTCTAAAAATTCAGTTTCTTTAGCATCTAAATTTGGCCATCTATAAAGCAGCAGCAATAAAACTCATGTCATTCCCATATAAGCATCTAAGCTGTCCTCTGTTTTTGTTACATTCCCTGCAATTTTGATAATTATAATTTCACTTTGCAACTAGTACACTATAAGTTTTTGTTATTCCATCAGCATAATCAAGTTTAAAATGACTCTAAGAAGTATTTGTACAGATTAACAACAGCTTGACGTACATCCTCAAAAATCATTGCATTGCACTTTATATCTTCCACAGGTTGTCTATTGTCCTGTCTCCCTCCCCTCACCCCAAATCAGGTGTAGTAGATGTCTGTCCTGAACTGAGCATGGTTTTACTGGAGATTCCTTCCTGTTAAAAGGGAGTTTTTCCTTCCCACTGTTGCCAAGTGCTTGCTCATAGGGGGTTGTATCATTGTTGGGATTTTACTCCTTTATCATCATATCGTCTTTACCTTACAACATAAAGCATCTTGAGGAGACTGTTGTTGTGATTTGGTGCTGTATAAATACAAACTGAAACTAATTGAGTTGACTTTTTTTTTTCTTGCTGGTAAGTTAAGTTAACCTGAGGTAACATGTGATTATATTTATATTTATATCATTAGAGACAATATAGTTTCTTGGATATTTAAGTGAGCTAAAGCTTTGGTAAACACAACAATACAAAAACAATACAAAACTTAGTATATATCAGTGTTTCGGTAACAACATGAGGCAGAATTTAAGTCACACACATAGAAAAAACTTTCAGTTTCAACTTGCAGTCTCACAAACACACAAGCTCATCAGGTACACGGGGACAATTGCTTTTTTGACATGAATCACTGTTGACATGTTCTTATTTCCAGAGATGAAGCTTTTTCCCAAACTGGAAATTTTAACCTCCTGGGACCTGGCGTCCACATATGTGGGCATCACATTTTGGGTTATTTAGACCAAAATACTCAATTTTGCTCTACAAGGGCCTGATATCCATTTACGAGGACATTATACTGCTACTGTGCTATCAAGATTTTAAACCAATATCCTCATATTTTTCTTAAAAACAAAAATAAGATTAAAGAAAAATCTGGCAATCCTTTGTTTTTACATTCATCGGGCCCCAATGTGACCAAATATCAAAGAGAAATTAAAAATACATGCCGTGGAAGAGTTCGGGTCTTAGGAGGTTAAAGCGGGCCGGTGGGGGCGATACAGCTGTCTTGGTCAATAGGCCAGAGCTGCTCAGGAGCAGACGCCAGAGCCAGCCGAGCCGGATCAAACAGCTTGATCTGTAAAGGCCCTGACTTGAGACATAAATTGACTTGGGGTGCAGGAGAGAACACCTCTCGCTCAGTCTGATAACTTTCACAGTTCATAGACACAGAGAGAGACACAATTTTGGAAGTGTGCCACAATCATTAAATCCAGTCTATTTTTATATTCCGGGCACGCATCTGCTGGAGATCTGTCACTGCGGTTCTGATAACACGGGAGGCGGAATCACCTTTGCCCCCGACTCCCTCCCATGTTGGTGTTGGTAGGACTTATGCTATTAGACACCACAGGAAAGGATTTTACTCCTGCTACACTCCTGACTGCTGATTGAACACTCCACTGCTATCTGTTACCAGGAGAGTGGTCTGCTGCCAGAGGCGCTTCTTGTAGTAGTAGATTATTTGCTTCCACTCAGATGGATGTACTTTACATGACATTAAACAGAAGCAGTATGGGATCTGCCTGGTTTAAACCCCTCCCGTCTCTCCTTCCTCCCACCCTTTTGAAGAGCGTGGGAGATTTTCATGCACGATTAATCTGGCAAATCTAACATCTTATAATCAGTGATATTTTTTTTGATCATTTTAAGAGGCTGTGATGTGGAATTAATGGTCACATGCACTTAAAAAAACCCAAAGATAATGTTGTTTACACGTGTATCCTCAAATCGGCAATTATGTAATTTGAAATGAAAATTGGACACACTTCCAGCACAGAATTTCAAACCGTGCATCAACACTGCATAGATCCAGCAGGCACTCTGGGCCACAAAGTGTTTGTAATGTCTTGAGAGGGAGTAAATAAAGAGCCTAATGTGTTCTAGTGCACACGTCTAAATAAGACTTGTCAAGAGAACATAATCTTCTCTTCCCATGACGCCGTGTGTATCGTGACGCTGTGGCTTGTTTGTTTTGCATTCAGGGGACTGCTTTGAAAAGAAAATGATAGTGATATTTTCTCATCAAAGGTAATGACTTCCTATTTGGAAATCTTAAAAGTCTGCAACAGAGGGACACCGCGCATTCAAATAAGCTTTGGGCCAGTACTGGCTTTATTCACTTGAGAGATACACTGACGTGCTCATGATTACAAGACGATGCGAAGTATAAATCGACTTCAACATCAAAGATAAAGAAAATTGAATCTGCCCCAACAACGTAATGATACTGGCTGACTGAAAATATTATATTTTCAATAAACTTTGTTTTCTCAGGTTGAAAATGAAAAGAATTAGTCAACTGTGAAAAGAAAGAATGTGATTTTTTTTTTAGCTTGTCTTACTCGTTTACACGTGTGTTTGCAGACCTTTTAAAATGTTTTTAGTGATACCACAAATTCAACAAGGGTTCAGTTTTGAGAAATCAAGTATTTAACTGTTATAAGTAATCAAATGTGCGTGTCACAAACAGTGAAAATATCATTTTCTCTTCGACAAACGTGACATTACAATTCTTTTTGGAATGGGACCCATTTCATAGCTGAACTGACCCCATTGCTGAGCAGCACATTTGAGTTTGTTCAGATCAGTTGACACCTGATGGCTCTAAGCCCAATATTTATTCTGCTTATACTTCTGGTTTGCTCACCAACAACTCCTCAGGGAAATATCCACCTCTTTAGCTGCTAAAAGCTCCCCCAATGAGAAGCAAACATTCTCTGCTGTTCAGGGATGTACAAGTAGCGCACACTGGGTTTATTTCTGAAAAGAGCTACCTGCAGCTGCTGAGCTAGGAATGGGTTTGATGAGAGAGAGCGTGGCGATGAACCGAAAGACTGTTACTGAACCTCCAAAGACAGAGTTCAAGCTAGATATTTCATTTTTTAATGAACAATTTGTTAATATAAAAATATTGATTAGGACAGCTAATAAAATGTAAAAACACAACATAATCAAACAGCAGAAGCAGCAGTTTTGCATCCCTGGCAGATCTCCAGAGATCTAAATATTATTTTTAGCTGAGTAAATGAGATTATTATTTGGTGCTCTTATTAATCATGCACTGTACATAGCCAAAATTATATATTAGATATATTACTGTGTACATCAAACAGTAAATGGAAATCACAAACTAAAATAAATCATGTTATTACTGAGTTAACACAAATACAGGTAAATTTAACAAACAATGTAAAGACACTCTATTGTTTATTTTGTAGCACACTGGGCGAGATTGCTATTGTGCATAATGCAGATAGATGAATTTCAGTGTCTCATGAAATGTAAATTCAATGTAAAATTTATAGGGTGTTGTATAGTGGTGTTGCTTGTGTGGTGTCACATGGGTCTAGAGTACCTGCAGAGTCAGTATATAGCACACAGTCAGTCAGCGAACGCCGCGGAGCCTTTTGTTGTGGCTGTGAAGTTCTGTCTTTCAAGAAGAGCTGGCATTGCTGACATTTCACCAGTTTACCATAACAGCTTTTATTCTGACCAAAGCTAGACTGTCTTCCTTGCTGCTACAGCACTGCAAAGGACTCCAAAGCACAAAGGAAGCGGAATAAATAACTCGTGTTTTTCAAGGCTGGCCCAACCCTTTTTATTTCAAAGTGTTTATCAGTTTCTGGACTGTGTATATGATTGAAGACAGGCGTAATGGTGTTTTTCTTGAATTGGAATAATATTTTGTCGAATATGATGAAAGTTTACGCTTCTGTCAGTGGTACACAGGTATATCATATGTATGTATATAGTGTAAGAATATTGGTCCCAAATAGGAGTTACACCTCTCTCTAAATGCAGATTTGTATCAGTTTTTATTCTTTCTCATCTGTTATCCTGCGTGTCAGAAATGAGCTAAAGGTGAGTTTAAATGTGACAGGAAGGAGTCCAAGCATCATTATGTAACAATTTGTAATAATTTGGGAGAGACAATGTGTTCTTGATGTTCCTGATGTTAGGTCTTTTTTTAGCTTTAAGGTGATTGGCTTGGGGCATGATCAAACAGGGAACTACAATTTCAGTTAATTCTAATGAAGTCCACTCAGACATTGGATGTGCTCAATGGGGAAGATTTAAACTAATGCAAATTATTTTGCATCAGGTTCTACATTGGTAAATTTGGATAAGCAAGGTAAGTTTCTGCTGTGTCACTCATTTAAAAAATGTTGACCTTTAAGGGGACGGTGGGTGAAAATGGAGGAAGCTTTTAAAATTATTGCCAATCTAACCATTCACTTTTGTTTGACCTTCGTCTGCTGGAATACAAACTATTCGACAGACAGTGGTTTGCAGACAGTTATTATGTAATGTGGTTCAGGTGGTAGAGTGGGTTTGTTGTGAGGACAAGGCACTTAACCTCAAGTTACTTCTAACTACAGGCATGGCCACTCTGCTGCTGTTAGTGTGTAATGAGAGTTACACTGTAAAGAGCTGTGAAGAACTTAAAAAGTACTAAATAAGTGAAGATCATTCATCATTTATAAGAAAGAAGCTGATGGTGCATTTGCATATGTGATATGTTCCGCTAGCAAGCTTTTACCATTTCAACAACTTTTTATAAAAAAAATAAAATAGTTCTCCAAGTTGAAGTAAACACAGAGAGAAGAGAGTGGTATTGTATCTGAATGGGATTTGCCAGCAATGAGTTCACCAACTAGCCTTACAAAACTTCTTAACAAGCTGCCAAACTAAATGAAAGATGTGGGGATGGATTCTACTAGAGGCTGGCAGATCGATCCAGTAATTGATAGTATCGATACCAATGCTGGTATTGTTATTGGATTGATACTATTGTGACAGGATGGATACTTTGTTTCTATCCTCTAAGTTCCGCAGGTGGCCCATCCTGAACTTTAATTGTGTTTTATAGTGCTTTATAAACAGGCACATTTACATTCCAGAATCGATACTAAAATTTGCAATATTGCACACTACTAGATTCTAATGTAAAATATCCTGATATTTGCAGTTTACCAGTCCTCTTCTTATTATTTTTTATTATTATTATTGATCTGAGTATAAAAGCTAAATTGGGTAAGGAGATGGCCAAATCACCACTGGCACAGTCTGATTTTGGAGACAGCAACAACCTCTATATTGAAAGAATTGAGCTCACAGCATACTACATCTTGATTGTCTTCATATACAAGAGTAAACAAAATTCAAGAGCCAAAATCCAGAACATCTTTGGTTGGTAAAAACTATCACGTATAAGACAATAAGTTCAAACATAAAGGATGAAACACTTTGATAATGGTGGATGCATTGTCATGTGACAAGTTTTGCATTTTCTGTGGTTCCATTGTGATTTCAATGCTAGGTCACCACCCCAAATGTAGTTTTAAACCAATAAAAAAGCTTCTCCAGCAGTACACAACAAATAAATTGAATAAATTGTGGCCTTTGGTAACCGGGTTTGATTCATACATCATTTTTTTGTGTCTTGCTTAAAGGTCCAGGTCCAAGGGACTAGCAGTCTTGACTGGTGCAGTCATTACCAATGACTATTGCCTGGGTTGGCCTATGTGGAGGGGCAGCCAGTTATAGAAGTGGAATCCCCTGAACAAGTCCTTTCTGAGTAAAGAAACTATGCATATAGAAGATTTACACTATGTGGGTGATCAGAGGTGGTAAAAGTACCAGTGCAGACTTTCTGTATTAAGTAGAAGTACAGATACCTGGGTTTAAAAAAAAAAATACTCCGCTAAAAGCTGAAGTGCTGAAGCAGCTTTTTCACTCAAGTAAAAGTGAAAAAGTACAGGCTCTGAAATGTACTCAGAGTAAGAAAATAAAAGTAGCTCCTTGGAGGCCAATTCTACTAATACTTTTTGTGCAAAAATAACTGAATCTTCTGCTATATTATCATAATAATAGCATTTTAGTACATATGAATACAAATATTATTCGAATCTAAATTCTAACTCCAAGGAATGTACTTAGTTTGAATATGTTATATAGGATACAAGCAGTGAAAGAATATAAGATCTGCTGTTGTGGCTCAGTATTGGGAAAATACTAACAACTCAAGCAGTAATTTCTAATGTGAGCTTCAGTAGATTTCCTTTGTGTTCAGACTGTGATCAGGAATTACAGAATACAGAATTTATCAAAACACATAATCTGTCCAATATATAATTAAAATTCTAACATCACATGTAAACTTTAAATTTGAAGTTTATCAAACATCACTGAGCAGTCCTTCCCTTTAAATCTAACCTCTCTCCTTCCTCTCCTCGTCTGTCCCGACTGTCTTCTCACATCTGTCTTCATCTCAGAGCGTAGTTAGCTTACGTCACTCCCTTCATGTTCCTCCTCAGTTGTAACATCCCACCACAAACACAAATGTGAGTACATATTGCAATTTTTATTACTATGTTTTTGCATTGTTCTGAGTTCTCGATCATGCTGAAGGATGACATGAACAAGACTGAAGTCTTCCAGATGAGGCGCGGTGTCAGTTTTCTCAACCACCTTATGAACGCCTTTTGTTCAGTGCTCTGCAAACCAACCAACCAACCATTGCAACTCTCATTCAGTCTTGATCCCAGGGATTCTGGATGGAAGCATCCATGCAATGCGACTAAGAAGCAGTGGAAAAAAAATCCCTTCCAACCCAATCTCTACCACTATGCAGCTACTCTTTATACCCTGCACTGTTGCCAACAGTTGCAACTTAACTACTAATGCAAAATAGCGCAAAATCAAATGCGATGGCATCAAATTTGCTGTCAACTCCTGGTGTATGGAGTATTGTACCGCAATAATCTAAAATCTAAATCTAATCACGTCATCGTTATTATTGTTCCATCTACATCTGTGAAAAAAAAAATCAACGTCCTGACTTTTTTCCAGAGCATAGTTAACCATTTCTGTTCCAGTTTCAAAATAAAGAGTGAATTTCCTGTTGCAGGCTTGTTATTTTTGAAAATTATTGAAGTTTAAGCCAAAACTAGAAGAAGGATAAAAACAAAGCTGTCAGTGAGCTGTGGTGTTTACTATGATAAATGGGTGTAAACAACATTTTTAAAAGGTTTTGCTTGAAAAGCTCTGAGATCTTGTTCATCTTCTTATTTCACAAGATTTTGTTAGCCTCTGCTGCACACAATTAAAAGCCTCTGAAAGTGGCAAGCAGTTCTTAATAGAAGGATGCAGTGTTTTCAGCCAATTGTAATAATGAAAGTTTTCACTGGTCCAGTTTCACAGTCACATTAATGTGATGACCAGGTTTGGTCGAAGTTGCTTTAGATGAAAGGAGGAAATTCATTAATTTAACTGGTAAAGCAATTATGAAATATGTATGTGGAGCACACTGCATCAGTGTGATGAAAGTCTGTCATTGTCCTGACTGCTGGTTTTAGCATTGACATTTTAATTGGTGATTTTCAGCTCTCATTCTGCACTGGAAACACAGTGATGGCAGGAAAAGTTTCTAGGACATTTCAGAAAGAATGTTAGCTTCTAAGCTGGTCACATACACAATTCTGTGCGCTGACACAAACACACACACACGGCAGAGTCATTGAAATTGAGTAGTCTGACTGAGCCTTGTGTGGGCTCAGTGACAGCGTTGATTAAACATTAAGGAAGAGATATAATGCCATTTTACCACTGAGTTATCCAACCCCTTTGTACTATCATTTCATCTTTGCCCTTGAACTCAAACACATTGCCGACTGACAGGATAGAAAGAATAATGATAATGAATTATGCATAAATGAGAACTTGAATTCATCTTTATCCAACTTTGGAAAGTTGGTGCATCTGAAGACCCCTGAGTGCTATTTGTCATACCGCTGACAGGAAACACTGCACTTGGTACTTATAAAAATGGTTCCGTGTCTCAGTCAAAATGAACATTTGTGTGCAGGATAATCTTGATCCTTCGTATAATTGGAGGGCATAAGTAGGTGAGATACAGAAGAAAATAGGCAATTTGTCCACTTGTACTTCTTTTGGTCCCTTCACGAGTGTGATGTGAAATTAAACTGGTGAAAGCAGTGGGGTTGTGGAAGAAGTGTTTTAAATTTTCAACATGATGATGGCAAATTACCTGGCTATTTCCAGGTTTTGTTCATATTTACTGTATGAAGGGCACACACACTCAAACGCACAAACTAGAACATTTTGTATTTTTTTAAACACAGTGTGATTCCTGTCTGATACTCTAGGATGGAACAGCAGTCGAATTTCCTTTTCGGCAAACCAGTAAAGTGACAACAGAGTCTGTGATACCAGATGAAGTGTCTACTGAGATACAGAGGAGCTGCAGACTTTCACAAAGAGTATAGACTTTGCAGCAGCAGCAGTGGCATCTTGCTGATTGTTGTTTTGTCTTGTCTGATCCATCACACTGTACCCATATCTAGCAAATCGAGGTCATACGTGTCTTTTTCTATATATATCAATAATGGTGGAAGCACAAGCTTTAGATTCACTTGGACAATCAGAAAAATTGCACCCCAACACACTGATATATTCATAGCTTTATTTCCACCTAGGTTACACACTTATCACTTTCATTTTGGCCAAGATATTGCTGTTGGGATAGGTGTAATTTTCTCTGCAGGCCTTCACATTTCCTGGGTATCTTATCATCAGCCAATGCCCTTTGATATTATGAACTTTTGAACATGATATGAAAGGTGTTTTTGTGTGCCTCTTGTAGAGGTGCTCTGTTTAATTTGTCAGTCTCTTTGCTGTTTTTGATGGTGTGTCACTACAAATTATTTAAAAAAAAATATTGCTGGCTGAACTGTGTACAGTATCAAGGCTAACAAATGAAGTGCTGAGACTTCTATAATTATATTGCATCTGCTGCTCATAATAGATTACCTTAGGCAGCAGTAGGCTGACCTGGCAAACTTTCCAACTAAGCTTTAGCAACAGGGTGAAAAAGTACAAATCTGACAAACTTTTTTTTTTTCTTCCCAAATTTCCATGATCTGTGTTTTTTTACTACAAGCCAACTATATGCTGGATATAAAGCTATGACATATTTTCCTGCAACTACAGCCTTGTTCAGCTTCATGTTTACGTGCATTCATGTAATGAGACAACTCGAGCTCTCGTAATCCATAAACATAAGGAAAGAGAAAGTCCAGCATAAGCTACATTTCTTCATAGAACATGATACAATACAACAAGTGTTTTGTTTGCTAAAAACAATACTGATAAAAAAATCCAGAGAATTGGAAGCTAAACAAATTGTAATAATGACACTGGTCATAAATGCTCTGCTTTCACAGTATTTATGACCAGTGTCTTATCCAGAATCTCACTAAATATTCAATATGTAGTGAGATTGCGAACAATATTTCAATATTTACTCACCAGAAACTTTTTTTTTGTTACACCTCACCCAGTTGGACGCCCTTTTGCTTTTAAAACTGCCTTAATTCTTCATGGCATAAATTTAACATGTTACTGGAAACAGTGTTCAGAGCTTTTGGTCTGTATTCCCATGATAGCTTCAGTAAGTTGTTAGAGATTTGTCCACTGCACATCCATGATGTGAATCTCCTGTTCCATCAAATCCCAAAAGTGTTGTGTTGGATTGAGATCTGGTGACTGTGGAGGCTTTGAGTAAAGGGAAGTCACTGCCATGTTCAACAACAGATGGAAATTAGCCCTTGGCTATAATCTGGTATGTTTACATTCATGTAAAATTTTTTTTACATTTATGTTCATTAACATGCACTGTCCTAAATAAACAAACTACCGAAATACATGGCACTTTATCCTGCTG